>NC_056439.1:51040269-51097769 GCF_018296145.1 Oncorhynchus tshawytscha | reverse complement strand
AGTTATATAGTCACACTCCAACCTGGCCAGTGTTGTTGGGTAGATATAGTCATCACTCCAACCTGGCCAGTGTTGTTGGGTACATATAGTCATCACTTCAACCTGGCCAGTGTTGTTGGGTAAGTTATATAGTCATCACTTCAACCTGGCCAGTGTGGTTGGGTAAGTTATGTAGCCATCATTCCAACCTGGCCAGTGTTGTTGGGTAAGTTATATAGTCATCACTCCAACCTGGCCAGTGTGGTTGGGTAAGTTATATAGTCATCACTCCAACCTGGCCAGTGTGGTTGGGTAAGTTATATAGTCATCACTCCAACCTGGCCAGTGTTGTTGGGTAAGTTATATAGTCATCACTCCAACCTGGCCAGTGTTGTTGGGTAAGTTATATAGTCATCACTCCAACCTGGCCAGTGTTGTTGGGTAAGTTATATAGTCATCACTTCAACCTGGCCAGTGTGGTTGGGTAAGTTATGTAGTCATCACTCCAACCTGGCCAGTGTGGTTGGGTAAGTTATATAGTCATCACTCCAACCTGGCCAGTGTGGTTGGGTAAGTTATATAGTCATCACTCCAACCTGGCCAGTGTGGTTGGGTAAGTTATATAGTCATCACTCCAACCTGGCCAGTGTGGTTGGGTAAGTTATATAGTCATCACTCCAACCTGGCCAGTGTGGTTGGGTAAGTTATATAGTCATCACTCCAACCTGGCCAGTGTTGTTGGGTAAGTTATATAGTCATCACTCCAACCTGGCCAGTGTTGTTGGGTAAGTTATATAGTCATCACTCCAACCTGGCCAGTGTTGTTGGGTAAGTTATATAGTCATCACTCCAACCTGGCCAGTGTTGTTGGGTAAGTTATATATTCATCTTTGCCGATAATGGACACTACTTGTGTTGTTCTAATTTTAGAGTACAAAATACAAGGGCTGGTCTGCGTCCCAAATGTCGCCCAAAGTCACTGAGTGGACAAAACTTTAGGAACACCTGCTCTTTCCATGACATAGACTGACCAGGTGAATCCAGGTGAAAGCTATGATCCCTTATTGATGTCACTTGTTAAATAAACTTCAATTCAGTGTAGAATGAAGGGGAGGAGACATGTAGATGAAGGGGAGGAGACATGTAGATGAAGGGGAGGAGACATGTAGATGAAGGGGAGGAGACATGTAGATGAAGGGGAGGAGACAGGTTAAAGAAGGATTTTTAAGCCTCGAGACAAGGATTGTTGTTGTGTGCCATTCGGAGGGTGAATGGGCAAGACAAAATATTTACTGTTCGTGCATTTGAACGGGGTATGTTAGTAGGTGTCAGCCGCACTGGTTTGGGTTTGTGAAGCACTGCAACACTGCTGGGTTCCCCGTGTGTATCAAGAATGGTCCATCACCCAAAGGACATCCAGCCAATTTGACACCACTGTGGGAAGCATTGGAGTCAACATGGGCCAGCATCCATGTGGAGCGCTATCAACACCTTGTAGTGTCCACGACCTGACGAACTGAGGTCATTCTGAGGACAAAAAGGAGGTACAACTCAATATTAGGAAGGTGTTCCTAATGTTTTGTACACTCAGTGTAATAGTGCACTACTTTTAACACGAGCCCTATGGACCCAGGTCCAAAGTAGTGCACTAGACAAGGCACCATTTGGATTCTCAACACAAGTTGTTTATATGAGATTAACAAGGATGGGGTCAAGTTCAGAATAAGGGATAGTCACTGTCTTGAAAATGATTTGGGTTTCCATGTGCTTTTCTCCGCAGGCGGTTTCTCCAAAGCAAGAATAACAACATTGATCGACCGATAGTCCGGTGAGTCGGCGACATTTTTAGGGGAAGAGGTGCCCACTAAAAAAAAACCCAGAAAGGAACAATTACACATACAGTATTGCCTGTTCATGGTGTTTGTGAGATCCTTGTTCTTCACTCAAAAACTTTCACAAGGGCCGCGTCCATGTTTCTAGTGTCATTTTGTGTATTGCACTCGTCTCTCATAGTTGTCAGTGACTGTATGAATTATATTACAATGAAAAACTTTCAACAACATTAAAAAGACATTCGATCAGACACAAATATATTTATTTTGATGCAACACAGAACATTGGGAAAAAAACAAGGGTCATTAATAATGGAAAATATTCAACCCTCGCTATAGTATGGGACAGTTTTGCTAAGAATGGACTGGCTAATGGGTAGTTTCCCCAAATGGCACCCCTGTTCACTTTACAGTGCACTACTTTCGACCAAGGCCAATAGCAGTCCGGTCAACAGTAGTGCACTATATAGTGGACAGGCTGCCATTTGACCTTGTATTTAGAAGGTGGATTCAGAAATGCTGGGGAAAATTTGATAATTCGGTTTGTTTATTCTGAAGGTATGTAGCAGACTGTTTGTTTATTCTGAAGGTATGTAGCAGACTGTTTGTTTATTCTGAAGGTATGTAGCAGACTGTTGTTTATTCTGAAGGTATGTAGCAGACTGTTGTTTATTCTGAAGGTATGTAGCAGACTGTTTGTTTATTCTGAAGGTATGTAGCAGACTGTTGTTTATTCTGAAGGTATGTAGCAGACTGTTGTTTATTCTGAAGGTATGTAGCAGACTGTTTGTTTATTCTGAAGGTATGTAGCAGAATGTTTGTTTATTCTGAAGGTATGTAGCAGAATGTTGTTTGTTTATTCTGAAGGTATGTAGCAGACTGTTGCTTGTTTATTCTGAAGGTATGTAGCAGACTGTTGCTTGTTTATTCTGAAGGTATGTAGCAGACTGTTTGTGGATTCTGAAGGTATGTAGCATACTGTTGCTTGTTTATTCTGAAGGTATGTAGCAGACTGTTGTTTATTCTGAAGGTATGTAGCAGAATGTTTGTTTATTCTGAAGGTATGTAGCAGACTGTTGCTTGTTTATTCTGAAGGTATGTAGCAGACTGTTGTTTGTTTATTCTGAAGGTATGTAGCAGACTGTTGTTTGTGGATTCTGAGGGTATTTAGCAGACTGTTGTTTGTGGATTCTGAAGGTATGTAGCAGACTGTTTGTTTATTCTGAAGGTATGTAGCAGAATGTTGTTTGTTTATTCTGAAGGTATGTAGCAGACTGTTGTTTATTCTGAAGGTATGTAGCAGACTGTTTGTTTGCGGATTCTGAAGGTATGTAGCAGACTGTTTGTTTATTCTGAAGGTGTAGCAGACTGTTTGTTTATTCTGAAGGTATGTAGCAGACTGTTTGTTTATTCTGAAGGTGTAGCAGACTGTTTGTTTATTCTGAAGGTATGTAGCAGACTGTTTGTTTATTCTGAAGGTGTAGCAGACTGTTTGTTTATTCTGAAGGTATGTAGCAGACTGTTATTTTGCATCAGTTAAGGTGTTTTACAAACAAAACTCAGTTTATTGAGCTAAAGGGGCAATCTGGGATTTGACTCGTTTCAATACATGGTTGAAACATTTCAATCTCACAGATGGACTTGCCTCCATAGCTCCGTTGATACATTTGGGAGTGGCTATCCCTCAGCTGTTTACCAAAAGTAGCGTGGTGACTGCTTTGTTGTTGTCTGAATCCCAGATTGTCCCTTTAAAAAGAACACGAGGCGCTTCTGGGTGATGTTTCCCTAGATACAAATCTAGAATCCACTTCCCCTCAACCATTAGAAAAAACTGACCCAAGATCAGCGTCTAGGGGCAATGTCACCCTACACCACACCAGGCAGCCTCACTTCTCCGTCAGCACCCTGGCGGTCTCCTCCAAGGCCTTGCGGGGCTCGTTGGGGGGTGGGATCTTCAGATCAGTAGGCTCCACCCCCCACACCTCCGTGGCGTAGTCGGTGATGGTGCGGTCGCTAGAGAACTTTCCGGAAGCAGCGATATTCTTGATCGCCATCTGCGTCCACTCCTTAGGATTCTATAAGAAACAACATGAATAATATATATCATACTGTATGTCATCATATAATACAAAAAGGATAATTTATAATATATATTATCATAGTAATATATAAGTAAAGTGTACTTACACTTGGTCACTTAAAGTAAGTGCATTCAGTTAAGGTAGCTAAGACAACCACGTCTCCAAGGTAGCTAAGACAACCACATCTCCAAGGTAGCTAAGACAACCACATCTCCAAGGTAGCTAGGACAACCACGTCTCCAAGGTAGCTAAGATAACGACAACCACATCTCCAAGGTAGCTAAGACAACCACATCTCCAAGGTAGCTAAGATAACGACAACCACATCTCCAAGGTAGCTAAGACAACCACGTCTCCAAGGTAGCTAAGACAACCACGTCTCCAAGGTAGCTAAGATAACGACAACCACATCTCCAAGGTAGCTAAGACAACCACATCTCCAAGGTAGCTAAGACAACCACGTCTCCAAGGTAGCTAAGATAACGACAACCACATCTCCAAGGTAGCTAAGACAACCACGTCTCCAAGGTAGCTAAGACAACCACATCTCCAAGGTAGCTAAGACAACCACATCTCCAAGTTAGCGAAGACAACCACGTATCCAAGGTAGCTAAGACAACCACGTAGCCAAGGTAGCCAAGACAACGACGTATCCAAGGTAGCTAAGACAACGACGTATCCAAGGTAGCTAAGACAACCACGTCTCCAAGGTAGCTAAGATAACGACAACCACATCTCCAAGGTAGCTAAGACAACCACGTCTCCAAGGTAGCTAAGACAACCACATCTCCAAGGTAGCTAAGACAACCACGTCTCCAAGGTAGCTAAGACAACCACGTCTCCAAGGTAGCTAAGATAACGACAACCACATCTCCAAGGTAGCTAAGACAACCACATCTCCAAGGTAGCTAAGACAACCACATCTCCAAGGTAGCTAAGATAACCACGTCTCCAAGGTAGCTAAGACAACCACATCTCCAAGGTAGCTAAGACAACCACATCTCCAAGGTAGCTAAGACAACCACATCTCCAAGTTAGCTAAGACAACCACATCTCCAAGGTAGCTAAGACAACCACGTCTCCAAGGTAGCTAAGACAACCACGTCTCCAAGGTAGCTAAGATAACGACAACCACATCTCCAAGGTAGCTAAGACAACCACATCTCCAAGGTAGCTAAGACAACCACATCTCCAAGGTAGCTAAGACAACCACGTCTCCAAGGTAGCTAAGACAACCACATCTCCAAGGTAGCTAAGACAACCACATCTCCAAGTTAGCGAAGACAACCACGTATCCAAGGTAGCCAAGACAACCACGTATCCAAGGTAGCCAAGACAACCACGTATCCAAGGTAGCTAAGACAACGACGTATCCAAGGTAGCTAAGACAACCACATCTCCAAGGTAGCTAAGACAACCACATCTCCAAGGTAGCTAAGATAACGACAACCACATCTCCAAGGTAGCTTAGACAACCACGTATCCAAGGTAGCCAAGACAACGACGTATCCAAGGTAGCTAAGACAACGACGTATCCAAGGTAGCTAAGACAACCACATCTCCAAGGTAGCTAAGACAACCACATCTCCAAGGTAGCTAAGACAACCACATCTCCAAGGTAACTAAGACAACCACATATCCAAGATAGCTAAGACAACCACATATCCAAGGTAGCTAAGACAACCACGTATCCAAGGTAGCTAAGACAACCACGTATCCAAGGTAGCTAAGACAACCACGTATCCAAGGTAGCTAAGACAACCACGTATCCAAGGTAGCTAAGACAACCACATATCCAAGGTAGCTAAGACAACGACGTATCCAAGGTAGCTAAGACAACGACATTCACTACACAGTGCATACCTTATTTACATAAGTATTCAGACCCCTTCGCTCTGAGACTCAAAATTGAGCAAAGTTGCATGCTGTTTCCATTGATCATCCCTGAGATGTCTCTACAACTTGATTGGAGTCCACCTGTGGCAAATTAAATTGATTGGACATGATTTGGAAAGGCACACACCTTTCTATATAAGGTCCCACAGTTGACAGTGTATGTCAGAGTAAAAAACCAAGCCATGAGGTAGAAGGAATTGTCCATAGAGGTCAGAGACAGGATTGTGTCGAGGCACAGATCTGGGGAAGGGTACCAACACATTTCTGCAGCATTGAAGGTCCCCAAGAACACAGTGGCCTCCATCATTCTTAAAAGGAAGACGTTTGGAACCACCAAGACTCTTCCTAGAGCTGGCGGCCCAGCCAAACTGAGCTCAACAATGTACTGAGTGAAGGGTCTGAATACTTATGTAAATGTGATATTTTAGGTTTAAATGTTTTTGTAGAAACCAGTTTTTGCTTTGTCATTATGGGTTATTGTGTGTAGATTGATGAAGAAAAATGTAATCAATTTTAGAATAAGGCTGTAACGTAACAAAATGTGGATAAAGGGAAGAGGTCTGAATACTTTCCGAATGCACTGTATATACACAGAAGAACATGGACACCCCTTCAAATTAGTTATTTGACTATTTCAGCCACACCCATTGCTGATAGGTGTATAACATCGAGCACACAGCCATGCAATCTCCGTAGACAAACATTGGCAGTAGAATGGCCCGTACTGAAGAGCTCAGTGACTTTCAACGTGGCACCATCATAGGATGCCACCTTTCCAACAAGTCAGTTCTGCCCTGCTAGAGCTGCCTCGGACAACTAAGTGCAGTTATTGTGAAGTGAAAATGTCTAGGAGCAACAACGGTTCAGCCGCGAAGTGGTAGGCCACACAAGCTCACGGAACGGGACCAGTGAGTGCTGAAAGCGCGTAAAAATAATCTGTCCTCGGTTGCAACACTCACTACCGAGTTCCAAACTGCCTCGAAGTCATAATGATGATTACCTGATATAGTCGTTATTAACTAGAGGTACATGGGGGATAATGATGATTACCTGATATAGTCGTTATTAACTAGAGGTACATGGGGGATAATGATGATTACCTGATATAGTTATTAACTAGAGGTACATGGGGGATAATGATGATTACCTGATATAGTCATTATTAACTAGAGGTACATGGGGAATAATGATTGCCTGATATAGTTATTAACTAGAGGTACATGAGGAATAATGATGATTACCTGATCTAGTCATTATTAACTAGAGGTACATGGGGAATAATGATTACCTGATATAGTTATTAACTAGAGGTACATGAGGAATAATGATGATTACCTGATATAGTTGGCTGACTTTCTCCTGGCACTTTATGTAACCCTCATAGTCTGCAAACACCTTGAAGCTAAAGAGAGAGAGTCAGTCAATGCCAAGACCACGCACGCACGCACACACACACACACACACACACACACACACACACACACACACACAGTGAAGTAACTGTACCTACCGGTCGTGGTTGAAGAGCATGTTGGTGACGTCCTTGAAGAGCTCTGGTTGTTTGGGGCTGAAGAATCCTCCCTGAATCTGGTCAACGGCCTGCTTCAGTTCTGGGATGCTGTTGTAATACGGCACGGCATCGTAGCTTTAGAGGAGAGGACCAAGTAGAAACCGGTATTAATACGTCACACACGCACACACACACACACACACACACACTACAACAGGAAATTATTTTTTTAATGAAGTAAACAATGCTAAAATGAACTATAAAGTCAGTGAAGTTTCCAATTTTCCGGTATTGTTGATCATCATGTAACGTTGCATAACGTGGAACCCAGCGACACTGTTAGATTGTGGAAAACCAAAGTGTGTGTGTGTGTTCCCCCTCTACGTCCATCTGTGTGTGTGTGTGTGTTACCCTCTACGTCCATCTGTGTGTGTGTGTGTTCCCCCTCTATGTCCATCTGTGTGTGTGTGTTCCCCCTCTACGTCCATCTGTGTGTGTGTGTTCCCCCTCTACGTCCATCTGTGTGTGTGTGTTACCCCTCTACGTCCATCTGTGTGTGTGTGTTCCCCTCTACGTCCATCTGTGTGTGTGTGTGTGTGTGTACGTCCATCTGTGTGTGTGTGTGTGTTACCCTGTACGTCCATCTGTGTGTGTGTGTTACCCCTGTACGTCCATCTGTGTGTGTGTGTGTGTGTTACCCTGTACGTCCATCTGTGTGTGTGTGTGTTACCCCTGTACGTCCATCTGTGTGTGTGTGTGTGTGTGTGTACCCTGTACGTCCATCTGTGTGTGTGTGTTACCCTGTACGTCCATCTGTGTGTGTGTGTGTGTGTCCCCCTCTACGTCCATCTGTGTGTGTGTGTGTTCCCCCTCTACGTCCATCTGTGTGTGTGTGTTACCCCTCTACGTCCATCTGTGTGTGTGTTACCCCTCTACGTCCATCTGTGTGTGTGTGTGTGTGCGTGTGTTCCCCCTCTACGTCCATCTGTGTGTGTGTGTGTGTGTTCCCCCTCTACGTCCATCTGTGTGTGTGTGTGTGTTCCCCCTCTACGTCCATCTGTGTGTGTGTGTGTTCCCCCTCTACGTCCATCTGTGTGTGTGTGTTACCCCTGTACGTCCATCTGTGTGTGTGTTACCCCTGTACGTCCATCTGTGTGTGTGTGTTACCCCTCTACGTCCATCTGTGTGTGTGTGTGTGTTTCCCCCTCTACGTCCATCTGTGTGTGTGTGTGTTACCCCTCTACGTCCATCTGTGTGTGTGTGTTACCCCTCTACGTCCATCTGTGTGTGTGTGTGTGTGTTACCCCTGTACGTCCATCTGTGTGTGTGTGTGTGTGTTACCCCTGTACGTCCATCTGTGTGTGTGTGTGTGTGTGTGTTACCCCTGTATGTCCATCTGTGTGTGTGTGTGTTACCCCTGTACGTCCATCTGTGTGTGTGTGTGTGTGTGAGTGAGAGTTACCCTGTACGTCCATCTGTGTGTGTGTGTGTGTTACCCTGTACGTCCATCTGTGTGTGCGTGTGTGTGAGAGAGTTACCCTGTACGTCCATCTGTGTGTGTGTGTGTGAGTGTGTGAGTGTGTGTGTTACCCTGTACGTCCATCTGTGTGTGTGTGTGTGTGTTACCCTGTACGTCCATCTGTGTGTGTGTGTGTTACCCCTGTACGTCCATCTGTGTGTGCGTGTGTGTGAGAGAGTTACCCTGTACGTCCATCTGTGTGTGTGTGTGTGTGTGAGTGTGTGTGTGTGTTACCCCTGTACGTCCATCTGTGTGTGTGTGTGTGTTACCCCTGTACGTCCATCTGTGTGTGTGTGTGTGTGAGAGAGTTACCCTGTACGTCCATCTGTGTGTGTGTGTGTGAGTGTGTGAGTGTGTGTGTGTGTGAGTGAGAGTTACCCCTGTACGTCCATCTCTGCCACGTCCTCCACCCTCATGCCGAAGATGAACATGTTCTCCTCTCCAACCTCCTCGGCCATCTCTACGTTGGCTCCGTCCATGGTGCCGATGGTGAGCGCTCCGTTCAGCATGAACTTCATGTTGCCAGTGCCGGACGCCTCCGTGCCAGCTGTGGAGATCTGCTCAGACAGGTCCGTGGCTGGGATTACTGTAGGGGGATAGATTACAACAGGGGGATATAGATTACTGTAGGGGGTAGATTACTGTAGGGGGATAGATTACTGTAGGGGGTAGATTACTGTAGGGGGAAATAGATGACTGTAGGGGAGGAAATAGATGACTGTAGGGGAGGAAATAGATGACTGTAGGGGAGGAAATAGATGACTGTAAGGGGGAAATAGATGACTGTAGGGGGTAAATAGATGACTGTAGGGGGAAATAGATGACTGTAGGGGAGGAAATAGATGACTAAGGGGGAAATAGATGACTGTAAGGGGGAAATAGATGACTGTAAGGGGGAAATAGATGACTGTAGGGGGTAAATAGATGACTGTAGGGGGAAATAGATGACTGTAGGGGAGGAAATAGATGACTCTAAGGGGGAAATAGATGACTGTAAGGGGGAAATAGATGACTGTAGGGGGAAATAGATGACTGTAAGGGGGAAATAGATGACTGTAGGGGGAAATAGATTACTGTAGGGGGCATAGATTACTGTAGGGGGATAGATTACTGTAGGGGGAAATAGATGACTGTAAGGGGGAAATAGATGACTGTAGGGGGAAATAGATGACTGTAAGGGGGAAATAGATGACTGTAGGGGGTAAATAGATGACTGTAGGGGGAAATAGATGACTGTAAGGGAGGAAATAGATGACTCTAAGGGGGAAATAGATGACTGTAAGGGGGAAATAGATGACTGTAGGGGGAAATAGATGACTGTAAGGGGGAAATAGATGACTGTAGGGGGAAATAGATTACTGTAGGGGGTAGATTACTGTAGGGGGAAATAGATGACTCTAAGGGGGAAATAGATGACTGTAGGGGAGGAAATAGATGACTGTAGGGGAGGAAATAGATGACTGTAAGGGGAAATAGATGCCTGTAGGGGGAAATAGATTACTGTAGGGGGCATAGATTACTGTAGGGGGATAGATTACTGTAGGGGGAAATAGATGACTGTAAGGGGGAAATAGATGACTGTAGGGGGGAAATAGATGACTGTAAGGGGGAAATAGATGACTGTAAGGGGAAATAGATGACTGTAGGGGGAAATAGATGACTGTAAGGGGGAAATAGATGACTGTAGGGGGAAATAGATGACTGTAGGGGAGGAAATAGATGACTCTAAGGGGGAAATAGATGACTGTAAGGGGGAAATAGATGACTGTAGGGGGAAATAGATGACTGTAAGGGGGAAATAGATGACTGTAGGGGGAAATAGATTACTGTAGGGGGCATAGATTACTGTAGGGGGATAGATTACTGTAGGGGGAAATAGATGACTGTAAGGGGGAAATAGATGACTGTAGGGGGAAATAGATGACTGTAAGGGGGAAATAGATGACTGTAGGGGGTAAATAGATGACTGTAGGGGGAAATAGATGACTGTAGGGGAGGAAATAGATGACTATAAGGGGGAAATAGATGACTGTAAGGGGGAAATAGATGACTGTAGGGGGAAATAGATGACTGTAAGGGGGAAATAGATGACTGTAAGGGGGAATAGATGACTGTAGGGGGACATAAATGACTGTAGGGGGGAGAATAGATGACTGTAGGGGGAAATAGATGACTGTAGGGGGAATAGATGACTGTAAGGGGGAAATAGATGACTGTAAGGGGGAAATAGATGACTGTAAGGGGGAAATAGATGACTGTAGGGGGGAAATAGATAAGAGGAGGGAGAACTTGCACAATTGGTAGCTGACTAAATACTTTTTTGCCCCACTGTATATAGTAGATAGTACCTTTCTCAGCCAGGGAGACTCTGTAGTTCTCCAGGTAGATATATATATAGTAGATCGTACCTTTCTCAGCCAGGGAGACTCTGTAGTTCTCCAGGTAGATGACCTTCAGTTTGCTTCCCACCACTGGGTCTTTGTTGACCACATGTCCGACGGCCGTGATCAGCTTGATGATCTTCTTGGCCATGTGATACCCTGGGGCAGCCTGTAGAGGGAGACAGCGCTCTTAATGGTGAACGTGGCTAAAGATGGAAAACTTCAGATATATATATGTTTTTATATATTTTTAATTTAATTTGTAATTCTTATTTACAATGACGGCCTACCCCGGCCAAACCTGGACGACGCTGGGCCAATAGCGCGCCGCCCCTATGTGACTCCCAATCACGGCCGGATGTGATACAGCCTGGATATGATGTCATTGTTTCAGCATTATCGGCTTGAGTTTTTAAAAACAACAGGTGTGCGATATGGATAAATGTGCCAATAAATCAACACAATCTACTTTTTCGGTTTTACAAATTGCAGGCTAATTGAAGCTAAAATTGGGATCACGTATACTCTGCTAATGACCATACAAAAACTCTAAAGGAGCAATGGAGAGCCATGTACGAAACGAAGAACTAAACCAGGAATGTGTGGAAAGTAAAATGGGGGCCGCCATCTTTATACACCTCAGCTGTTCTCCTTTATGAGTCCCAAATGGCACCCTAAACTTTTTCCCTTTTATAGGGCACTACTTCAGACCGAGGGTTTATGGGGCTCTACTTCAGACCGGGGGTCCATGGGGCTCTACTTCAGACCGGGGGTCCATGGGGCTCTACTTCAGACCGGGGTCCATGGGGCTCTACTTCAGACCTGGGGTCCATGGGGCTCTACTTCAGACAGGGGTCCATGGGGCTCTACTTCAGACAGGGGGTCTATAGGGCTCTGGTAAAACTTAGTACACTATTTCAGACACAGCACTTTTTTCTCTCTCTCCCTCCCTCCCTCTCTCTCTCTCTCTCTCTCCCCCTCTCTCTCTCCCCCTCTCTCTCCCTCTCTCCCTCTCTCTCCCTCTCTCTCTCAAAACCAATCTGAGGAGAAGATCCACAGTTCCTTCCTTAGAGGCTTCTTCTCTAATTCATTTGAAAAGGACGAGAGGGGAGAGTAGGTGGGAAATCATGGGAAGACTCATTGAGAAAGAGTCCTAGGCTATTCATGTAATGGGTTTTGAGTTGAGTGACTCACATACGTACCTTGCCACCAATGATCACAGTCCGGGGAACAAAAGGTGCTTTTGGGTTCTTCTTGATGCCTTAAAAAAAAAAAAAAAAGATGACTTGTTCACACTTTAAACAAGGTACATATTATAAAGACTTCATTAAGCCTTCATAACCCTTTATAAGGCCTACATAGAAGCTTCACAAATCATTTATAAGCAGATGTCATCTATAATCAAGGTGAATCCAGGTAAAAGCTATGATCCCTTATTGAAAGCTATGATCCCTTATTGAAAGCTATGATCCCTTGTTAAATCCACTTCTATCAGTGTAGATGAAGGGGAGGAGACATGTAAAAAGAAGGATTTTTAAGCCTTGAGACATGGATTGTATGTGTGTGCCATTCAGAGGGTGAATGGGAAAGACAACACATGTAAGTGTCGTTGAACGGGGTACGGTAGTAGGTGTCAGACGCACTGGTTTGTGTCAAGAACTGCATCGCAGTGCTAGAGGCGTCGCTACAGGCCCGGGTTCGATCCCGGGCTGTATCACAATCGGCCATGATCGGGATGCCCATAGGGCGTCAGTTGAACGGTGTTTCCTCCGACACATTGGTGCGGCTGGTTTCTGGGGTAAGCGGGCGGGTGTTAAGGAGCGCGGTTTGGTGGGTCATGTTTTGGAGGAGCCCGTTGGGGAGTTGCAGCGACGAGACAAGATCGAAATTGGGGAGAAAAAATATATTAAAAATAAATAAATAATAATAAATATAAATATATATATTATATATATATATAAAAAGAACTGCGATGCTGCTGGGTTTTTCAGCTCAACAGTTTTCCTGTGTGCATCAACAATTGTCCACTCCCCAAAGGACATCCAGCCAACTTGATGCAACTGTGGAAAGCATTGAAAGCAATGTGGAACGCTTTCCACACCTTGCAGAGTCCATGAGCCCGAAGTATTGAGGCTGTTCTGAGGGCGCAAGGGGGGGATGCAACACAATATTATGAAGGTGTTCCTAATGTTTTGTACACTCAGTGTAGGGTACTGGGGTCTAGATAGGGGGTAGGGTGGGGATGCAACACAATATTATGAAGGTGTTCCTAATGTTTTGTACACTCATGGTAGGGTACTGTGGTCTAGATAGGGGGTAGGGTGGGGATGCAACACAATATTATGAAGGTGTTCCTAATGTTTTGTACACTCAGTGTAGGGTACTGTGGTCTAGATAGGGGTAGGGTGCTGTGGTCTAGATAGGGGTAGGGTGCTGTGGTCTAGATAGGGGTAGGGTGCTGTGGTCTAGATAGGGGGTAGGGTGCTGTGGTCTAGATAGGGGTAGGGTGCTGTGGTCTAGATAGGGGTAGGGTGCTGTGGTCTAGATAGGGGGTAGGGTGCTGTGGTCTAGATAGGGGTAGGGTGCTGTGGTCTAGATAGGGGTAGGGTGCTGTGGTCTAGATAGGGGGTAGGGTGCTGTGGTCTAGATAGGGGTAGGGTGCTGTGGTCTAGATAGGGGTAGGGTGCTGTGGTCTAGATAGGGGGTAGGGTGCTGTGGTCTAGATAGGGGTAGGGTGCTGTGATCTAGATAAGGGGTAGGGTGCTGGGGTCTAGATAGGGGTAGGGTGCTGTGGTCTAGATAGGGGTAGGGTGCTGTGATCTAGATAGGGGTAGGGTGCTGTGGTCTAGATAGGGGTAGGGTGCTGTGGTCTAGATAGGGGTAGGGTGCTGTGGTCTAGATAGGGGGTAGGGTACTGTGGTCTAGATAGGGGTAGGGTGCTGTGGTCTAGATAAGGGGTAGGGTGCTGTGGTCTAGATAAGGGGTAGGGTGCTGTGGTCTAGATAAGGGGTAGGGTGCTGTGGGTCTAGATAGGGGTAGGGTGCTGGGGTCTAGATAGGGGGTAGGGTGCTGTGGTCTAGATAGGGGTAGGGTGCTGTGATCTAGATAAGGGGTAGGGTGCCGTGGTCTAGATAGGGGTAGGGGTAGGGGGGTGCCGTGGTCTAGATAGGGGTAGGGTGGTCTGTATAGGGGGTAGGGGGTGGTCTGTATAGGGGGGTAGGGTGCTGTGGTCTATATAGGGAGTAGGGTGCCGTGGTCTAGATAGGGGGTAGGGTGCCGTGGTCTAGATAGGGGTAGGGTGGTCTGTATAGGGGGTAGGGTGGTCTGTATAGGGGGTAGGGTGGTCTGTATAGGGGTAGGGTGGTCTGTATAGGGGTAGGGTGCTGTGGTCTAGATAGGGGGTAGGGTGCTGTGGTCTAGATAGGGGTAGGGTGCTGTGGTCTAGATAGGGGGGTAGGGGGTGCTGTGGTCTAGATGGGGTAGGGTGCTGGGTCTAGATAGGGGTAGGGTGCTGTGGTCTAGATAGGGGTAGGGTGCTGTGGTCTAGATAGGGGTAGGGTGCTGTGGTCTAGATAGGGGTAGGGTGCTGTGGTCTAGATAGGGGGTAGGGTGCTGTGGTCTAGATAGGGGTAGGGTGCTGGGGTCTAGATAGGGGATAGGGTGCTGTGATCTAGATAGGGGTAGGGTGTCGTGGTCTAGATAGGGGTAGGGTGCTGTGGTCTGTATAGGGGGTAGGGTACTGGGGTCTAGATAGGGGGTAGGGTACTGTGGTCTAGATAGGGGTAGGGTGCTGTGGTCTAGATAGGGGGGGTAGGGTGCTGTGGTCTAGATAGGGGTAGGGTGCTGTGGTCTAGATAGGGGGGTAGGGTGCTGGGGTCTAGATAGGGGATAGGGTGCTGTGATCTAGATAGGGGTAGGGTAGGGTGTCGTGGTCTGATAGGGGGGGGTAGGGTGCTGTGGTCTGTATAGGGGTAGGGTGCTGTGGTCTATATAGGGAGTAGGGTGCCGTGGTCTAGATAGGGGGTAGGGTGCCGTGGTCTAGATAGGGGTAGGGTGGTCTGTATAGGGGGTAGGGTGGTCTGTATAGGGGGTAGGGTGGTCTGTATAGGGGTAGGGTGGTCTGTATAGGGGGTAGGGTGCTGTGGTCTATATAGGGGTAGGGTGGGTGGTCTGTATAGGGGTAGGGTGGTCTGTATAGGGGTAGGGTGGTCTGTATAGGGGTAGGGTGGTCTGTATAGGGGGGGTAGGGTGCTGTGGTCTATATAGGGAGTAGGGTGCCGTGGTCTAGATAGGGGGTAGGGTGGTCTGTATAGTGGGTAGGGTGGTCTGTATAGGGGGTAGGGTGGTCTGTATAGGGGGTAGGGTGCCGTTTGGGAAGGAACTTCTGAGTGACGTACGGTTGTACATGGTGATAATGTGAAGGCAGTTGAGGAGCTGGCGCTTGTACTCGTGAATCCTCTTCACGTGGACGTCGAACATGGAGGACAGGTTGATGTTCACCTTGTACTCTTTCTCCAGGTACTGGGAAAACTTCACCTTGTTGTCCTGTGGCACACAAATGCATAGACCACAATGGAAATGATTTGTAAAAGCTTTCTTGTGTGATATTCTTGAGTACTTTATATGCAGTATAACTACTTATTGAATTGTGTCTTTAAAATGTGAACAAAAAAATGCCCCCACATGCCTCGTGTACCAAGGAACAAAATGGAATGTTGCAAACAATATCTATATATATATATATCTATATATAGAGAGATATCTATCTATATATAGATATATATATATATATATATATTTATATATATATAGATATATATCTCTATATATAGATATATATATATATATATATCTCTATATATAGATCTATATCTATCTATATCTATCTATATATCTATATCTATCTATATATCTATATCTGTAGATATATAGATATATATATATATATATGTAGATATATAGATATATATATATATCTATATATCTATAGATATATATCTATATCTATATATCTATATATATCTATATATCTATATATATCTATATATATCTATCTATCTATATATATATATATATATATCTATCTATCTATATATCTACATATATATATCTATAGATATATATATATATAGATATATAGGGGTCATTTTATGCCAATAGTATTGTAAATATGATCTGTTTCATGTTCTGATCTGTTGCTAATTAATGTAGTATGTTTCATGTTATGATCTGTTGCTAATTAATGTCGTATGTTTCATGTTATGATCTGTTGCTAATTAAGGGGGGGGGTTGATGTGGTTGAAGTCTTACCTGCTTGACATTAGAGACATCTCTAATGAAGGCATCATCATTGACCAGCTCATTGAGCTTCTGTAACTGACTGAGGTCTTTCACATATTCCTCCCCAATGGCCTAGAAACAAGGACAAAGTGTATGAACACGACATGGCAAAATTAGAAAGAAAACAGAATAAGATAAAGCAACGGTCAAAGAGAGACAATGGTCAATAAAGATGCCCATTAAACCTCAGCGATTAGCTCAGCCAATCCCGGGTTACAGAGGAGGAGCCAGCGCCTAGGAGTGATGCCATTGGTCTTGTTCTGGAATTTATCCGGTTCTAATTCGCTGAATTCTCGGAACCTTTCAAAACAAAAAGGAAATATTTTCTAGAATCTAAAAAGAGTTATTGGAGAGAGAGAGAGAGTGAAGACAGGACCGTGTTCAATCGGGCACACCGTAGAAAAACAGTTCAAAGTGGTTTTACAGTGTAAAACAAAAAAACAAGCGTTTCTGATTGGATAATTACAGACAGAACTTCAAAGTCAGTTTCAGTGTTTTCTACCGTTTTGTGCCTACTGAACACGACCTAGACAAGACCCCATCTTACACATCATTCTTGATGATGTTGGAGTGTATCTCTGCGACTCCGTTGACAGCGTGAGATCCCACGATGCACAGATGGGCCATGTTGACCCTCTTGCCCCCGTCTTCCTCGATCAGAGACATCCTGCGTATCCTTTCCAGGTCTCCTGGAAAGAGAGCTCTAATCCCCTGGAGCAACAGCAGAAACATACAACCAGTCAGCTGGTCCCAATCTGCTCCACATCCCTCCTAAACCCTATATAGTAAATCTGAATAGGCTGGACAGGTACAGTAGAAGCAGGGTACCGCTGTGGTTTCCACCACAACTTCCATATTACACATCTACAAACGTGGACGAATTAGGGCCAAGAGGAGGAGTAGGGAGCTAATTGAGACGTACGGTCGCCTACCCCCAGTGTCTACGGTAACCTACCCCCAGTGTCTACGGTAACCTACCGCCAGTGTCTACGGTAACCTACCCCCAGTGTCTACGGTAACCTACCCCCAGTGTCTACGGTAACCTACCCCCAGTGTCTACGCTACGGTAACCTACCCCCAGTGTCCACGGTAACCTACCCCCAGTGTCTACGCTACGGTAACCTACCCCCAGTGTCTACGCTACGGTAACCTACCCCAGTGTCTACACTACGGTAACCTACCCCCAGTGTCTACGCTACGGTAACCTACACCCAGTGTCTACGGTAACCTACCCTCAGTGTCTACGCTACGGTAACCTACCCCCAGTGTCTACGGTACGGTAACCTACCCCCAGTGTCTACGCTACGGTAACCTACCCCAGTGTCCATGCTACGGTAACCTACCCCCAGTGTCCACGCTACGGTAACCTACCCCCAGTGTCCACGGTAACCTACCCCCAGTGTCCACGGTAACCTACCCCCAGTGTCCACGCTACGGTAACCTACCCCCAGTGTCTACGGTAACCTACCCCCAGTGTCCACGCTACGGTAACCTACCCCCAGTGTCTACGGTAACCTACCCCCAGTGTCTACGCTACGGTAACCTACCCCCAGTGTCTACGCTACGGTAACCTACCCCCAGTGTCTACGCTACGGTAACCTACCCCCAGTGTCTACGCTACGGTAACCTACCCCCAGTGTCCACGCTACGGTAACCTACCGCCAGTGTCCACGCTACGGTAACCTACCCCCAGTGTCCACGGTAACCTACCCCCAGTGTCCACGGTAACCTACCCCCAGTGTCCACGCTACGGTAACCTACCCCCAGTGTCTACGGTAACCTACCCCCAGTGTCCACGCTACGGTAACCTACCCCCAGTGTCTACGGTAACCTACCCCCAGTGTCTACGCTACGGTAACCTACCCCCAGTGTCTACGGTAACCTACCCCCAGTGTCTACGCTACGGTAACCTACCCCCAGTGTCTATGGTAACCTACCCCCAGTGTCTACACTACGGTAACCTACCCCCAGTGTCTACGGTAACCTACCCCCAGTGTCTATGAGTCTTGTAAGGGGGAACACATTTTAAAAGAAGTCATTTAACTATCAACGTATTGACACAGAGAGCAGTGATCTCAGCTAAATACGTACGTCCAGATGTCCCTGATTGATCCTGTAGATGATCTGAAGGTGTCTGGGTAGCAGGGTCTCCAGCAGGCCAACGGGCCAGCGCTCCAGAGCCTCGGGAAGCACCGTGTGATTGGTGTACGCAAAGGTCCGCTTGGTGATGGCCCACGCCTGAGGAGAGACAGGTTCCACTAATACAGTAAACATTTCCTGAACATTCACATTAGGACTTATGACAGTTAGCTAAGGTTAGTTGGATTTTCATATAAGAAATGTTTTTAATATCATAATAACAATGTACAATATAATAATCTCTCTCTAAACGCACCGTGTCCCAGTCTAGTTTCTCAACGTCCACAAAGACCCTCATGAGCTCTGGGATGGCCATCGCAGGATGAGTGTCATTCAGCTGGATGGCCACCTGTCAACACAATCAACCAAACAGATTTTTTTGTTGCGATTCAGACATCATAGAAAATCGATAACACATCACAGGTAATCAATAAGTAACCTTCTCTGGGAAGCTGTCGAAAGACACTGGACCGGTTGAGCCCTTCTTGGATATCTTGAAGCGTCGGATGATGTCCTGAAGTGTGGCCGCCACCACAAAGTACTCCTGCTTCAGGCGTAGCGCCTTCCCCTCAAAGAACTACAACAATGAAGAAGGAGAGGAATGAAGAACTACAACCCCTCAACAAGAGGAGAGGAATCAAGAACTACAACCCCTCAACAAGAGGAGAGGAATCAAACTCAGTCCTCGGGATCACAAGTGGAGCCCATTTTGTTTTTTGCCCCTAGCACTACACAGCTGATTGTGAAATGATCGAAGCTCGATGATTAGTTGAATCAGCTGTTTAGCACTAGGGGCAAAACCCAAAATGTGGACCCGAGTTTAGGAAACCCTGCACTAGCCGGTCCCCAGATGTGTTTATGCTGTCTGTTAAACCCCTATGGTCATTTCTATGCCAACATCGATAGGAGTTGACTCTCAGTTCTGTTATACTCACAGACAATATTTTTACAGTTTTGGAAACTTTAGAGTGTTTTCTATCCTAAGCTGTCAATTATATGCATATTCTAGCATGTGGTCCTGAGAAATAGGCGGTTTACTTTGGGAACGTTATTTTTCCAAAATTCAAAATAGTGCCCCCTAGTTTCAAGAGGTTAAACCCCTGCGGTCATTTCTATGCCAACGTCCATAGGAGTTGACTCTACAGGCTGATCTGGAATCAGGTTACAGATATACCAGCGTATCAAAATGGACTCACACCTACGTGGCCAATGCGGAACTTACGTTATCGTTGGGGTAGAGGACACGAGAAATATTCTCCGCCAGATTCCTGTCCAGAACAGCTTGGATGTAATCTCCAACATTGACTGAGGAGAGATCATAGAATTACATATAGGGTTGCAAAATACCAGGAACTTCTCCGAAATACCAGGAACTTCCCCAAAATACCAGGAACTTCTCCAAAATACCAGGAACTTCCCCAAAATACCAGGAACTTCCCCAAAATACCAGGAACTTCTCCAAAATACCAGGAACTTCCCTGGTTTTTCAGAAATCCTGGTTGGAGGATTCCAGATATCCAACTTTTCCCCTTCTGATTTAGGGACTCTTTCAACAAGGATTTCTGGAATACCTGGGAATTTTAGTAAAGTTACCAGAGGAAGTTAAAGTTAGTTCTACTGCTTTAAAAAAATTGTTCCCCTCGAATCAGTGACTGATTTATACCTGGGACACCAGGTGGGTGCAGTTAATTATCAGGTAGAACAGAAAACCAGCAGGCTCTGGACCTCATAGGGTAAGAGTTGAATAGAGTACCACAGTAGGAGTCACAATACCCATAATGATGATTTATCAATATGTTTACCTGTATTTGCCCCCCGCCAAAATGAAATGCTAATTAGCTGCTAATGTGGCTATCATAAAGAACTACAAATGTAAGAATCTCTTTGTATTAGCTATTTAATACCTCTTAGCAAAAGTGTCAGCTAGGGATGACTTGCAGGAGCTTGCAGGGATTTGTAGTCTTACACGATGTCTAGTTTAATGCTAATTAGCATTTTTAAATCTGAGAGTAAATAGAGCATAATATATTGATAAAAGTCACCTTGTCTGAGAGAAATTTGCATGGTCATCAAAACATCACGCCAGGGTGACCATACAGGAAACAAAATAAGGGTTGTAAGTGTTTCGAAAATCTCCTATCGGAAATATGAATGGTGGAAAATGATTGGAACCATTTCCCTGTTTGACCACTAGGTTTTATGGGTATTATGACACCTCCCCAGGAAAAGAAAGGGCTTTTCAAGTTTCATTTGTTACAGATTCACTCGTCCAATACTGTAACTATTAAGGTCTGGATTAAGGTCTGGATTAAGGTCTGGATTCTAATTTGAGATCTGTGTGCTTAACTCAAGTTTTCCACCATAAATCCTACATTGACAAAAAAATGTGTAATTTACATGAAAGTCTGAGTACTCGGATCTGAAGTTAAGTTCCAAGTTAGCTCTGGGCCAGGGCTTTAAAACAGCCTTGTTTGAGCCTTCTTCAAGCATTCTTAGCAAGCCGCACTAACACCCTGGACCAGAGCTAGCTCTGATTAGGCAAGGTTAAAAGGTAAAGGTAATCATCCTGGCCACTAACAGTCCTTCAGGTTGAAATCGTTGGGAGCTCTGGCTGACCACAGCCTCATGGTGTTGACTGTGTTGTTCATATACCCAGGGATGGGCGTGTCATAAGGCATGGCCAGGACCACCTACGTAACACATTCAAGACATGGGAAGAATTAGGATTAAGAGATTAAAATGAACTAATTCATCTCAACACATCATAGATATGCTGTACCTACAGGGTCATACGCAAGGGAATGATTGGTAATACTTTTTAATTTCTATATCCTAGTAAATATCAGTAACGCTTAACACAAGTCTTCTTATACTTGTGTAGTAACAATGTAATGACATGTTACATAGTAATTGCATAGCAATTCTCACCATACATATGCAGGTACTAAGTACTGCTAGTAGTATTATTAGTGTGTTACTAATTCAAATGTATTATCATCATGATTAAATACCTGTGTATCCACCCATCTGGCCCCTTCCTTAGACTCCTCTACTCTGCCGTAGAAGTGCACAGGTAGCATGTACTCAGGGCGGGCCTTCTCCCAGGGGTTACCATGACGCAACCAATCATCTGCCTCTTCCACCTCAGAACAAGGAATTTAACAGTGAATTTCAAATCGAAGAGTGACTAAGTAACATTTTTAATATGAGTCAAAATGACCATGAAAACATAGCCTGGTCCCAGATCTGTTTGTGCTCTTGCAAACTCTATTGCTCATTGTCAAGACAATGACATGATGGCACAGAGTGGCACTCAGGCTAATGAAACAATAGATATGAGCATAATTGTTCATAGTACAAAGTAGTAGTATTATATTATAGTAATTAATTATTGTATAGTATTATAGCATAGTAGTAGTATTATAGTATAGCAGTATTATAGTAGTAGTATTATAGTATAGTGGTAGTATTATAGTATAGTAGTAGTAGTAGTATAGTAGGTGTATTATATCATAGCAGTCGTGTAGTATAGCAGTAGTATTATGTTATAGTGGTATTATGGTATAGTAGTAATATTATATCATAGTAGCATTATAGTAAAATATTAGTATTACAATAGTAGTAGTATTGTAGTATAGTAGTAGTGTTATAGCATTACAGTAGTATTATAGTATAGCAGTAGTATTATAGTATAGCAGTAGTATTGTAGTATAGCGGTAGTATTGTGGTACAGTAGTATTATGGTATAGTAGTAGTATTATAGCATGGTAGTATTAGAGTATAGCAGTAGTATTATATTATAGTAGCATTATAGTATAGTGACAGTTTTATGGTATAGTAGTATTATAGTATAGTGGTATTATAGCATAGTGGTATTATAGTATAGTATTAGTATTATATTATAATAGCATTATATTGTAGTAGTATTATATTATAGTAGTATTGTAGTATAGTAGCAGTATAGTAGTATCATAGTATAGTAGCAGTATTATAATATGGTAGCATTATAGTATAGTAGTAGTATTATATTATGGTAGCATTACAGTATTATAGTATTGTTATATATTATAGTAGCATCATATGGTAGTAGTATTATATTATAGTAGTATTATAGTATCGTAGTAGTATTGTAGCATAGCAGTATTATAACAGTCGTATTATAGTATAGTAGTGTTATAGTATAGTAGCGTTATAGCATAGTAGTAGTATTATACTATAGTAGCATTATAGTATAGTAGTAGTATTATACTATAGTAGCATTATAGTATAGTAGTAGTATTATATTATAGTAGTATTATAGTACAGTGGTAGTGGTATAGTATAGCAGTAGTATTATTATAGTATGGGAGTAGCATTATACTATAGTAGTATTATAGTATAATAGTACTATTATATAATAGAAGTACTACAGTATAGTAGCAGTATTATAGTATAGTAGTAGTATTGTGTTATAGTAGCATTTTAGTATAGCAGTAGTATTATAGTACGGTAGTATTATAGTATAGTGGCAGTATTATATTATAGTGGTAGTATAGTAGCATTATAGTATGGCAGTGGTATAGTAGCATTATATTATAGTAGTAGTATAGTAGTATTATAGTATAGTAGCAGTATTGTAGCATGGTAGTAGTATTATATTATGGTAGCATTATAGTATAGCAGTATTATAGTATAGTAGTAGTATTATATTGTAGTATTATAGTACAGTGGTAGTGGTATATTATAGCAGTAGTATTATTATAGTATAGGAGTAGCATTATATTATAGTAGTATTATAGTATAATAGTACTATTATATAATAGTAGTACCGTAGTATAGTAGCAGTATTATAGTATAGTAGTAGTATTGTATTATCGTAGCATTATAGTATAGCGGTAGTATTATAGTATAGTAGTAGTATTATATTATAGTAGTAGTATAGTAGCATTATAGTATAGCAGTAGTATAGTAGTAGTATTATATTATAGTAGTAGTATAGTAGTATTATAGTATAGTAGCAGTATTGTAGTATGGTAGTAGTATTATATTATAGTAGCATTATAGTATTGCAGTATTATAGTATTGTGGTAGTATTATATTATAGTAGTAGTATAGTAGCAGTATAGTATAGCAGTATTATAGTATAGCAGGAGTATTATATTATAGTAGCATTATAGTATAGCAGTATTATAGTATAGTAGTTGTATTATAGTATAGTGGAATGATAGTATAGTAGTAGTATTATAGTATAGTAGCAGTGTTATAGTATAGCTGTATTATAGTATAGTAGTAGTATTATATTATAGTAGTAGTATAGTAGCATTATAGTATAGCAGTAGTATAGTAGTATTATATTATAGTAGTAGTATAGTAGTATTATAGTATAGTAGCAGTATTGTAGTATGGTAGTAGTATTATATTATAGTAGCATTATAGTATAGCAGTATTATAGTATTGAAGTAGTATTATATTATAGTAGTAGTATAGCAGCAGTATAGCATAGCAGTATTATAGTATAGTAGTAGTATTATATTGTAGTAGCATTACAGTATAGCAGTATTATAGTATAGTAGTAGTATTATATTATAGTAGTAGTATAGTAGCATTATAGTATAGCAGTATTATAGTATAGTAGTAGTATTATATTATAGTAGTAGTAGTATTATATTATAGTAGTAGTATAGTAGCATTATAGTATAGCAGTATTATAGTATAGTAGTTGGATTATAGTATAGTGGAATGATAGTATAGTAGTAGTATTATAGTATAGTAGCAGTGTTATAGTATAGCTGTATTATAGTATAGTAGTAGTATTATACGATAGTGGTAGTATAGTAGTATTATATTATAGTAGTAGTACAGTAGCATTATAGTATAGCAGTATTATAGTATAGTAGTAGCATTATAGTAGTAGTATAGTAGCATTATAGTATAGCAGTAGTATAGTATGGTAGTATTATAGTATAGCAGTATTATAGTATAGTAGTAGTATTATATTATAGTAGTAGTATAGTAGCATTATAGTATGGTAGTAGTATAGTATGGTAGCATTATATTATAATAGTAGTATTATATTATAGTGGTAGTATAGTAGCATTATAGTATAGCAGTAGTATAGTATAGTAGTAGTATTATATTATAGTAGTAGTATAGTAGTATTATAGTGTATCAGTATTATAGTATAGTAGTAGTATTATATTATAGTAGTAGTATAGTATCATTATAGTATTGCAGTAGTATAGTATGGTAGTATTATAGTATAGTGGTAATATTATAGTATAGTGGCAGTATTATAGTATGGTAGTATTATAGTATAGCAGTATTATAGTATAGTAGTGGTATTATAGTATAGTGGTAGTATAGTAGCATTATAGTATAGTAGCAGTATTATAGTATGGTAGTAGTATTATATTATAGTAGTTGTATAGTAGCATTATAGTATAGTAGCATTATAGTGTAGTAGCAGTATTATAGTATGGTATTATTATAGTATATCAGTTTTACATTATAGTGGTAGTATCATATTATAGTAGTAGTATAGCAGTAGTATAGTATAGTAGTAGTATAGTATAGTAGTAGTATTATATTATAGTAGTAGTATTGTAGCATTATAGTATAGCAGCAGTATAGTAGCATGATAGTATAGCAGTAGTATAGCATGGTAGTATTATAGAATAGCATTATATTGTAGTAGTAGTATAGTAGTATTATAGTATAGCAGTAGTATAGTAGTATTATAGTATAGCAGTAGTATAGTATAGTAGTAGTATTATATTATAGTAGTAGTATAGTAGTATTATAGTATATCAGTATTATAGTAGTAGTATAGTAGTATTATAGTATATCAGTAGTATAGTATACACAGTACCAGTCAAAACGGTTGGACACAGCTACTCATTCCAGGGTTTTCCTTCATGTCTTTAAGTAATGGACTGTCATTTCTCTTTGCTTATTTGAGCTGTTCCTGCCATAATATGTACTTGGTCGTTCACCGATTAGGGCCATCTTCTGTATACCACCTCTACCTTCTTACAACACAACTGATTGGCTCAAATACATTATTAAGGAAAGAAATTCCACAAATTAACTTTTAACAAGGCACGCCTGTTAATTGAAATGCATTCCAGGTGACTACCTCATAAAGCTGGTTGAGAGAATGCCAAGAGTATGCAAAGCTGTCAAGGCAAAGGGTGGCTACTTTGAAGAATCTCAAATACAAAATATTTGGATATGTTTAACACAATTTTTGGTTACTACATGATTCCATATGTGTTATTTCATAGTCTTGATGTCTTCACTATTATTCTACAATGTAGAAAATAGTCAAAATAAAGAAAAACCCTTGAATGAGTAGCTGTCTAAACTTGGATGGTACTGTATATAATAGTATAGTAGTATTCTAGTATAGTAGCATTCTAATATTCAGTTGAAGTCAGAAGTTTACATACACTTAGGTTGGAGTCATTAAAACTTGTTTTTCAACCACTCCACAAATGTCTTGTTAACAAACTATAGTTTTGGCAAGTCGGTTAGGACATCTACTTTGTGCATGACACAAGTAATTATTCCAACAACTGTTTACAGACAGATTATTCCATTTATAATTCACTGTACCACAATTCCAGTGGGTCAGAAGTTTACATACACTACGTTGACTGTGCCTTTAAACAGCTTGGAAAATTCCAGAAAATGAGGTCATGGTTTTAGAAGCTTTTGATAGGCTAATTGACATAATTTGAGTCAATTGGAGGTGTATCTGTGGATGTATTTCAAGGCCTACCTTCAATCTCAGTTGAAGGTAGGCCTCAAGTGCGAGCAAGGAGGCCTACAAACCTGACTCAGTTACACCAGCGCTGTCAGGAGGAATGGGCCAAAATTACCCCAACTTATTGTGGGAAGCTTGTGGAAGGCTACCCGAAAAGTTTGCCCAAGTTAAACATTTTAAAGGCAATGCTATCAAATCCTAATTGAGCGTATGTAAACTTCTGACCCACTGGGAATGTGATGAAAGAAGTAAAATCTGAAATAAATCATTCTCTACTATTATTCTGACATTTCACATTCTTAAAATAAAGTGGTGATCCTAGCTGACCTATGACAGGGATTTTTTTACTATGATTTAAATGTCAGGAATTGTGAAAAACTGAGTTTAAATGTATTTGGCTAAGGTGTATGTAAACTCCCAACTTCAACCGTAGTAGTATAGTATGTATAATAGTAGTATAATGTGTATAATAGTATTATACTATAGTAGTATTATAGTATATATAGTAGTAGGTACAGAAGGCAGTTCATATTGAGAGTATGTTAAGCCTCTGCAGACTAAACTCTGTGTTTAGTGTTACTCAGTGTTACTGAGTGGATTATCCTGGCTGAATAAAATAATTAAATTAAGAAAGATTTAGACAGCCCTCTAAGGCAGGGTTTCTCAAACTCGGCCCCCCGGAGCATGTTTAGTTTTTGTTGCCTTAGCACTAAACAGCTAATTCAAAGACCCAACTCATCATCAAGCTTTGCTGATTTGAATCCAGACTGGATGGTGAGAGAGAGGAAGTGGGCCACCACAATGTTGCGGAACTGGGTTTAAATACTATTTGAAATCTTTCAAATACTTTGAGCGTTTGCTCTAGTCTGCCTGGAGTGCCAGATGGGTGGGGTTTTGCACTTTGGCAACTATTCTATTGATTCCATTGCACCAGACAGGCTCAATCAAACACATATGAAGTATTTTAAATGAGTTTAGAATCGTTTTTGAACCCAGGCATGCAGTGTTGGCCAATCATTAACAGGAATGGAAGTTGCTGCCAACTGCCTCCTTTTCTCTGTTGCCATAGTGTAACAATGTCTGTGTCCCAAACGGTACCTTATTCCCTATATAGTGCACTACTTTTGACCCCCCCCCCATGGTCCCTAGTCAAAAGTAGTGCACTATGTAGGGAATAGGGTGCCATTTGGGACGCAGAATGTGCTTGTTGCCGGTGGTTGGCTCAGAGGTTGAGAAAGCTATTGTGTTGTTGCCCTTTTGTTAAGACTGCTAATTACCTACAGTACCTTCTATACACGGCTGAGGGGTGTTGCCCTTTTGTTAAGACTCTGCTAATGACCTACAGTACCTTCTATACACGGCTGAGGGGTGTTGCCCTTTTGTTAAGACTCTGCTAATGACCTACAGTACCTTCTATACACGGCTGAGGGGTGTTGCCCTTTTGTTAAGACTCTGCTAATGACCTACAGTACCTTCTATACACGGCTGAGGGGTGTTGCCCTTTTGAATTTGGCCTGTGTGTTTGCAGTGCAGTTTAGAACGCTGAAACCTGATTGTACTGATTATTCATTGACTGAAGTGACGAGGCACAAAGTGTTTTAGAAATGAGAATGTACTGCAAATAATGAAATCTTATCATACACCCCCCCCAAAAAAAAAAGAAAATTGCTGACCACCCGAAAAGGTGACAGACAGATTGAAATGTTTTACGGTATGATAGTTGTGCGTCTAACTTTCTCACTCGTCATTATTTCATGATTCATTCAGGATGATCTGCATCCACATTCATGTAGACGAGTTTAGAAAACATATTCTATTCTTATTTACAATAAAAGTGACTCTATACATTATTTACCATTCATTTGTATTGGGCACATGATAATCTGAAACACAACAGAGTTACAAGCTTGATGTAGTCATTGCATGCTAGGAATATAAGACCTTTTTACTGCTTTAATACACATGTGAATGACCGAAATAGTGCTGTCAGTTATAAATCGGTTCACCAGATATGGATGAAAATAACCTCAAATTAAAGCTGTCAGTCTGCACTTTATTATATCAAATTTAAAACTCAAAGTGCTGGAGTACAGAGCCAAAAACAACAACAAATGGGTCACTGTCCCAATACAGTTGGAACTCGCTGTATAAATAATTTACAAGTACAAAAAAAATGGATGTAGATGCAGTAGATTTATTAAATGCAGTAGATTTATGCAATGAAAACTGTTGTGGATATTACCTGCCAACCTTCCTTGATCTTCTGGTTGAAGATTCCATATTCATAACGGATGCCGTAACCGTACGCTGCCAGACCCAGGGTGGCCATCGAGTCCAGGAAACAAGCTATATTATATATATACACACACACATATATATCAAGGACAAAATCATGTAAATGTTGAATAGAAACACTACGTTTATTGGATGAAGGATACAGATTCAGTGGATGTCAAGACAAACTGTATGGATGAAGTATGGTGTAGTACAGGGATAAGTGGTGGTGGTGGTGGTGGGGCGGGACAGCCTCCTTTTTTTTTTTTTTTTCAAATCAAATCAAATCAAATTTTATTTGTCACATACACATGGTTAGCAGATGTTAATGCGAGTGTAGCGAAATGCTTGTGCTTCTAGTTCTGACAATGCAGTAATAACGAGCAAGTAATCTAACTAACAATTCCAAAAAAAACTACTGTCATACACAGTGTAAGGGGATAAAGAATATGTACATAAGGATATATGAATGAGTGATGGTACAGAGCAGCATAGGCAAGATACAGTAGATGATATCGAGTACAGTATATACATATGAGATAAGTATGTAAACCAAGTGGCATAGTTAAAGTGGCTAGTGATACATGTATTACATAAGGATGCAGTCGATGATATAGAGTACAGTATCAACGTATGCATATGAGATGAACAATGTAGGGTAAGTAACATTATATAAGGTAGCATTGTTTAAAGTGGCTAGCGATACATTTACATCATTTCCCATCAATTCCCATGATTAAAGTGGCTGGAGTAGAGTCAGTGTCATTGACAGTGTGTTGGCAGTAGCCACTCAATGTTAGTGGTGGCTGTTTAACAGTCTGATGGCCTTGAGATAGAAGCTGTTTTTCAGTCTCTCGGTCCCAGCTTTGATGCACCTGTACTGACCTCGCCTTCTGGATGGCAGCGGGGTGAACAGGCAGTGGCTCGGGTGGTTGATGTCCTTGATGATCTTTATGGCCTTCCTGTAGCATCGGGTGGTGTAGGTGTCCTGGAGGGCAGGTAGTTTGCCCCCGGTGATGCGTTGTGCAGACCTCACTACCCTCTGGAGAGCCTTACGGTTGAGGGCGGTGCAGTTGCCATACCAGGCGGTGATACAGCCCGCCAGGATGCTCTCGATTGTGCATCTGTAGAAGTTTGTGAGTGCTTTTGGTGACAAGCCGAATTTCTTCAGCCTCCTGAGGTTGAAGAGGCGCTGCTGCGCCTTCCTCACGATGCTGTCTGTGTGAGTGGACCAATTCAGTTTGTCTGTGATGTGTATGCCGAGGAACTTAAAACTTGCTACCCTCTCCACTACTGTTCCATCGATGTGGATGGGGGGTGTTCCCTCTGCTGTTTCCTGGCGGGACAGCCTCCTAGTGGTGGTAATGGGGCGGGACAGCCTCCTAGTGGTGGTGGTGGGGCGGGACAGGCTCCTAGTGGTGGTGGTGGTGGGGCGGGACAGCCTCCTAGTGGTGGTGGTGGGGCGGGACAGCCTCCTAGTGGTGGTGGTGGTGGTGGTGGTGGGGCGGGACAGCCTCCTAGTGGTGGTGGTGGGGCGGGACAGCCTCCTAGTGGTGGTGGTGGGGCGGGACAGCCTCCTAGTGGTGGTGGTGGTGGTGGGGCGGGACAGCCTCCTAGTGGTGGTGGTGGGGCGGGACAGGCTCCTAGTGGTGGTGGTGGTGGTGGGGCGGGACAGCCTCCTAGTGGTGGTGGTGGGGCGGGACAGGCTCCTAGTGGTGGTGGTGGTGGTGGTGGTGGGGCGGGACAGCCTCCTAGTGGTGGTGGTGGGGCGGGACAGCCTCCTAGTGGTGGTGGTGGCGCGGGACAGCCTCCTAGTGGTGGTGGTGGGGCGGGACAGCCTCCAAGTGGTGGTGGTGGTGGTGGGGCGGGACAGCCTAGTGGTGGTGGTGGGGCGGAACAGCCTCCTAGTGGTGGTGGTGGTGGTGGTGGCGCGGGACAGCCTCCTAGTGGTGGTGGTGGGGCGGGACAGCCTCCTAGTGGTGGTGGTGGTGGTGGGGCGGGACAGCCTCCTAGTGGTGGTGGTGGTGGTGGTGGGGCGGGACAGCCTCCTAGTGGTGGTGGTGGGGCGGGACAGCCTCCTAGTGGTGGTGGTGGGGCGGGACAGCCTCCTAGTGGTGGTGGTGGTGGGGCGGGACAGCCTCCTAGTGGTGGTGGTGGTGGTGGGGCGGGACAGCCTCCTAGTGGTGGTGGTGGTGAGGCGGGACAGCCTCCTGGTGGTGGTGGGGCGGGACAGCCTCCTAGTGGTGGTGGTGGGGCGGGACAGCCTCCTAGTGGTGGTGGTGGTGGGGCGGGACAGCCTCCTAGTGGTGGTGGTGGTGGGGCGGACAGCCTCCTAGTGGTGGTGGTGGTGGGGCGGGACAGCCTCCTAGTGGTGGTGGTGGGGCGGGACAGCCTCCTAGTGGTGGTGGTGGTGGGGCGGGACAGCCTCCTAGTGGTGGTGGTGGTGGGGCGGACAGCCTCCTAGTGGTGGTGGTGGTGGGGCGGGACAGCCTCCTAGTGGTGGTGGTGGTGGTGGGGCGGGACAGCCTCCTAGTGGTGGTGGTGGTGGGGCGGGACAGCCTCCTAGTGGTGGTGGTGGTGGTGGGGCGGACAGCCTCCTAGTGGTGGTGGGGCGGGACAGCCTCCTAGTGGTGGTGGTGGTGGGGCGGGACAGCCTCCTAGTGGTGGTGGTGGTGGGGCGGGACAGCCTCCTAGTGGTGGTGGTGGTGGTGGGGCGGGACAGCCTCCTAGTGGTGGTGGTGGTGGTGGTGGGGCGGGACAGCCTCCTAGTGGTGGTGGTGGTGGGGCGGACAGCCTCCTAGTGGTGGTGGTGGTGGGGCGGGACAGCCTCCTAGTGGTGGTGGTGGTGGTGGGGCGGGACAGCCTCCTAGTGGTGGTGGTGGTGGTGGTGGGGCGGGACAGCCTCCTAGTGGTGGTGGTGGTGGTGGGGCGGACAGCCTCCTAGTGGTGGTGGGGCGGGACAGCCTCCTAGTGGTGGTGGTGGTGGGGCGGGACAGCCTCCTAGTGGTGGTGGTGGTGGGGCGGACAGCCTCCTCGTGGTGGTGGTGGTGGTGGTGGTGGTGGTGGTGGTGGTGGTGGTGGTGGTGGGGCGGACAGCCTCCTAGTGGTGGTGGGGCGGACAGCCTCCTAGTGGTGGTGGTGGGGCGGAACAGCCTCCTAGTGGTGGTGGTGGGGCGGAACAGCCTCCTAGTGGTGGTGGTGGGGCGGAACAGCCTCCTAGTGGTGGTGGTGGGGCGGAACAGCCTCCCAGTGGTGGTGGTGGTGGTGGGGCGGAACAGCCTCCTAGTGGTGGTGGGGCGGAACAGCGTCCTAGTGGTGGTGTTGGGGCGTACAGCCTCCTAGTGGTGGACAGCCTCCTCGTGTTGATGCGGACAGCCAGCCTACAGCAGCCTCCTAGGGTTGAGTAAACTTCCTGTTCTGGTGAGCCAACAGCAGCCTCCTTGGGTTGAGTAAACTTCCTGTTCTGGTGAGCCAACAGCAGCCTCCTAGGGTTGAGTAAACTTCCTGTTCTGGTGAGCCAACAGCAGCCTAACACACACTGACAGACAGACAGACACATGGATCTTGGTACTGTACCTGCCAGCCTGCCCAGGCCTCCGTTCCCCAGCCCTGCATCCTCCTCCATCTCCTCCAGATCCTCCATGTCCAAACCCAGCTACATGACGGACATAAAAAAAACAACTCAATTCAGTTCGCTCAACTCACAGTCCCATATTAAAAAGGCTAGTTTATACCCCACAAGTAGCTACTCTAAATAGCATTGCGTAGCTTAGCAAAGCTACGCAGACATGTTCAGTCCTGCAATTCATAACTCTGTGCAGGTTCACCATCTTGCGAAGTGTTCTGGCGTTGTGTACGCGAGGTGTAAACTAGGCTTTTATTAGTGTCCAATAATGTTTTTGAGCTCATGCATTACTTGACACTCAAAGTTGATAAAAGTAATGACTAAGGTTGTGTATTAGTCATGCTGTCACGGTTCTTGAGAAAGTCTGTCTCTTATAAGAAAGCTTGTTTGCCTGTGGCACTAGTCGTTTCTGCATGCAGCCATGCCGGTGTGTCCCTCTCTACAAGGTTCCATCTCACCTGGCTGGTAGACTGTCTACAAGGTTCCATCTCACCTGGCTGGTAGACTGTCTACAAGGTTCCATCTCACCTGGCTGGTAGACTGTCTACAAGGTTCCATCTCACCTGGCTGGTAGACTGTCTACAAGGTTCCATCTCACCTGGCTGGTAGACTGTCTACAAGGTTCCATCTCACCTGGCTGGTAGACTGTCTACAAGGTTCCATCTCACCTGGCTGGTAGACTGTCTACAAGGTTCCATCTCACCTGGCTGGTAGACTGTCTACAAGGTTCCATCTCACCTGGCTGGTAGACTGTCTACAAGGTTCCATCTCACCTGGCTGGTAGACTGTCTACAAGGTTCCATCTCACCTGGCTGGTAGACTATACACAGTTTTGTAAAAAAAAAATTACGCTCAACCGTTTCCCGTGTGCATCAAGAATGGTCCACCACCCAAAGGACATCCAGCAAACTTGACACCACTGTGGAAAGCATTGGAGTCAACATGGGCCAGCATCCCTGTGGAACGCTTTCGACACCTTGTAGAGTCCATGTCCCTGAATTGAGGCTGTTCTGAGGGCAAAAGAGGACGCACCTCAATATTAAGGTGTTCCTAATGTTTTGTACACTCACTGTCTACAAGGTTCCATCTCACCTGGTAGACTGTGTATAAGGTTCAAGCTCACCTGGTAGATGGCCTCGTCACAGGCGTTCTGCAGCCCCAGGTTAATCATGGTGTTCTGGAGGGTTCTGCCCATGTAGAACTCCAGGGAGAGGTAGTACACCCGCTGGACAGGAGAACAGGAACATTTAGCAGTGGTTCCGTTTCGACACTCAGTTTCTGCACAGTATCCCTCTTTTTTTAAAATTTTACCTTCATTTAACTAGGAAAGTCAGTTAAAGAACAAATTCTTATTTTCAATGACGGCCTAGGAACAGTGGCTTAACTGCCTGTTCAGGGGCAGAACGACAGATTTGTACCTTGTCAGCTCAGGGATTTGAATTTGCAACCTTCTGGTTACTAGTCCAATGCTCTAACCACTAGGCTACCCTGCCGCCCCCGCCCTCATCTAGTTCATATTCTAATCTGTACAGTTCATATTCTAATCTGTACATTTCATATTCTAATCTGTACATTTCATATTCTATTCTGTACAGTTCATATTCTAATCTGTACAGTTCATATTCTAATCTGTACAGTTCATATTCTAATCTGTACATTTCATATTCTAATCTGTACATTTCATATTCTATTCTGTACAGTTCATATTCTAATCTGTACATTTCATATTCTAATCTGTACATTTCATATTCTATTCTGTACAGTTCATATTCTAATCTGTACATTTCATATTCTAATCTGTACATTTCATATTCTATTCTGTACAGTTCATATTCTAATCTGTACATTTCATATTCTAATCTGTACATTTCACATTCTAATCTGTACAGTTCATATTCTAATCTCTACAGTTCATATTCTAATTTTTACCGGTCAATAAAATGTCTAAATAGACACAAACAAGTAGGTGGGCCTATGCCAAACTATGCTGCACCCCTGCCCAGTCATGTGAAATCCATAGATTAGGGCCCGATTAATTAATTTAAATTTAATGATTTCCTCTCTTTTTTTAACTAGGAAAGTCAGTTAATAACAAATTCTTATTTACAATGACAGCCTAGGAACAGTGGGTTAACTGCCTTGTTCAGGAGCAGAATAACAGATTTGTACCTTGTCAGCTTTCTGGTTACTGGCCAGGCACTCTAACCACTAGGCTACTTGCTCCCCCCTATATGATCTGTAACTCAGTCAAATCTTAAATTTTTGCATTTATACTTTTACTCAGTATGTTAAACATAAAATATGTTGCTAATTTGCTAAACGCTTTATATGTTACGAATATGCAAAACGTAGAATACGTTGAATAGCAAAATGTACAATATGTTACGAATTTGCAAACGTATAATATGTTACGAATTCTAGCTAGCTCGCTAACTTTAGCTAGGCTATGGGTTAAGGTTAAAGGTTTAAGGTTAGGGGAAAGGTTAGCTAAAAGGGTTAAGGTTAGGGTTACCTAACATGCTAAGTAGTTGAAAAGTTGCTAATTAGCATGCACTCCAACCAACCAGCCTACATTCGTTTTTTACCTTAAGTAACCATACCAAACTAACATAATAATAAATGTACAGGTTTACATACAGAATAATACAAAATGCTCTGAGACCAGGTTGCCTGTTCACCCCGCTGTCATCCAGAAGGCGAGGTCAGTACAGGTGCATCAAAGCTGGGACCGAGAGACTGAAAAACAGCTTCTATCTCAAGGCCATCAGACTGTTAAACAGCCATCACTAACATTGAGTGGCTGCTGCCAACATACTGACTCAAATCTCTGGCCACTTTAATAAATGTAATAAATGGATTTAATAAGGAGGTATCACTAGTCACTTTAAATAACGCCACTTTAATAGTCTAAATAACCTACATTACTCATCTCATATGTATATACTGTACTCTATACCATCTACTGCATCCTGTCTATGCCGCACGGCCATCGCTCATCCATATATACATGTATTAGGTATTTGTTATGGAATTGTTATATCACTTGTTAGATATTATTGCATGGTCGGAACTAGACGCACAAGCATTTTACTACACTCGCAATAACATCTGCTAACCATGTGTATGTGACCAAAATAAATGTTGATTTGATGATGGGGAAAATAAATAAGAGGGGCGACTCTGACCAGCGGACCAGATGAGGACAAGACACACAGGTAGCCAGGATAATTCTCCACGTAAACTGGTGCATGATATTTGGTAAAGGAAATAACTTTTGAAACAAACAACTTTACCTTGGGGTCGGTCTCATAGTAAAACTGTTGCGTTCTGATCCATCTTCCCACCAGGTGATCTCGAACCGTGTGCGCGAGGGCGAAGTAATAATCCCGCGGCGTCGCTACGTTCCTGTCTTTGACCAAAGTGAAGTGGAGGTGTCGGTTAAAACCTTTCTTCAACTCGGCGACGTTCTCGACACCGACTATTCCTCTGATACTGATCTGTTTACGCTTCTCCAGGTCAGTTAAAGGCGCCGCCATGCTGCTGAACAAAACTGCTGCTGTCCGTCTTCAACTTTAATAACCATCAAGTGACAAAGTGAAGTATAGGTCCTAGCATTTCTGTGGCATCGGTCTCCTCCTCTCCATCCTCTCTGATGTCCATTGGTGCATGCAGGCGGATGTGTGTCGCTACCCAGCCTCTCAACCTCTTGCGGATCATGCCATAGCACAGCAGAGAGAACATATTTGAAGAAGACTAAATGTTTTTGGACACATAAAATTTATTGAATATTCATTAATACAGAAAACACCAAGAGATCAGTAATAGTAACACTTCCAATAATAACAATAATATCATAATGTGTCTTTTTCGACTACAACACTGAGTGTACAAAACATTATGGACACCTTCCTAATATTGAGTTACACCCCCCCATGTTGACTCCAATGCTTCCCACAGTTGTGTCAAATTGGCTGGATGTCCTTTGGGTGATGGACCATTCTTGATACACTTGGGAAACTGCCGAGTGTGAAAAACCCAAGCAGCGGTTTACGTTTTGTACACTCGGTGTACTGTACGTATAAGTAAGTAGGCTAGTATAGGTAAATTAGAACAATGCTTAAGGACATTCCAACATTTATATAATCTGCCAAACAGACCATCACTTTGGATGTTAAATGACCATTGTCTGACGCACGCTCTGCATGCGCAGCATAGGGTAGGCTATAACTCTATACTGTATATTGAAATAAACTGCCAATGTCGCCCAGCGACTGTATGCACATTTCTAGAATTATAAATTAGGACAGTAAAATAAAGATGTGTTGAGGGACTAAGACTTACTTTTTTTTTGTTGATTCACCACAAATACTTTTTATTTTATTTTAAACTCACCGACTCGAGGGTAGGCACCATCTGACTCAAATGATTAGACACCTTCGTCTACAGCTGGTTTAGACATCAATTAAAATGAGTATGGATAAATAACACCAATGGTTCAACATCGACCTTCATTAAAACATATATCTAATTCAAGTTGATGCTTACCGACAGTATCTACAAACTGTATTTGCTCGAATCAAATATCAATATTTCAGTCTCAAAATTGTATAACAACAAGCTTGCAGAAAGAGGGCTGAATGAACATCTACTGTGTATGCTGGAAGAGTTATAAACCACTGCCATATGTCTTTATTTGGCCTACATCCTAGGATAATTACCATATTGGTCTTTATTTGGCCTGGATCCTAGGATAATTACCATCTTTGTCTTTACTTGGCCTACATCCTAGGATAATTACCATCTTTGTCTTTACTTGTCCTACATCCTAGGATAATTACCATCTTTGTCTTTACTTGGCCTGGATCCTAGGATAATTACCATCTTTGTCTTTACTTGGCCTACATCCTAGGATAATTACCATCTTTGTCTTTATTTGGCCTACATCCTAGGATAATTACCATCTTTGTCTTTACTTGGCCTACATCCTTGGATAATTACCATCTTTGACTTTACTTGGCCTACATCCTAGGATAATTACCATCTTTGTCTTTACTTGGCCTACATCCTAGGATAATTACCATCTTTGTCTTTACTTGGCCTACATCCTAGGATAATTACCATCTTTGTCTTTACTTGGCCTACATCCTAGGATAATTACCATCTTTGTCTTTACTTGGCCTACATCCTAGGATAATTACCATCTTTGTCTTTACTTGGCCTACATCCTAGGATAATTACCATCTTTGTCTTTACTTGGCCTACATCCTAGGATAATTACCATCTTTGTCTTTATTTGGCCTACATTCTAGGATAATTACCATCTTTGTCTTTATTTGGCCTACATCCTAGGATAATTACCATCTTTGTCTTTACTTGGCCTACATCCTAGGATAATTACCATCTTTGTCTTTATTTGGCCTACATCCTAGGATAATTACCATCTTTGTCTTTATTTGGCCTACATCCTAGGATAATTACCATCTTTATCTTTACCTGGCCTACATCCTAGGATAATTACCATCTTTGTCTTTACTTGGCCTACATCCTAGGATAATTACCATCTTTGTCTTTACTTGGCCTACATCCTAGGATAATTACCATATTTGTCTGTACTTGGCCTGTATCCTAGATGACCCCCCGCCACTCTGTCTCTCTCTCTGACCCACTCTCTTTCTCTCTCTCCATAGGTCTGTGAGGATATTTTGGGCAGAGTGCACCTGCGGTAAAGACCAAAGTGAATTCTGTCTAGTAGCCTCCATAATGACTCAACAAAAGAGGCAGACAGAAAAACAACTGAGTGTTTAGAGAGTTGGCAGGGGTATTAATGAAGATTTAACTCAGTCAAGCAGCAAGACCAGGCAGCCCATGTTACCCCTCTATAGGTCTGGAGTTGCATTGTGCTACCCCTTTATAGCCTAACCCTAGGTCTACTGCTCCGGTAGTCATGGTTACACTAGGGCTACTGCTCCGGTAGTCATGGTTACACTAGGTATACTGCTCCGGTAGTCATGGTTACACTAGGTCTACTGCTCAAGTAGTCATGGTTACACTAGACCTACTGCTCCAGTAGTCATGGTTACACTAGGCCTACTGCTCCGGTAGTCATGGTTACACTAGGGATACTGCTCCGGTAGTCATGGTTACACCAGGTCTGCTGCTCCGGTAGTCATGGTTACCCCAGGTCTACTGCTCCGGTGGTCATGGTTACACTAGGTCTGCTGCTCCGGTAGTCATGGTTACACTAGGTCTACTGCTCCAGTAGTCATGGTTACACTAGGCTTACTGCTCCAGTAGTCATGGTTACACTAGGCCAACTGCTCTGGTAGTCATGGTTACACTAGGCCAACTGTTCCTGTAGTCATGGTTACACCAGGCCTACTGCTCCAGTTGTCATGGTTACACCAGGTATACTGCTCCTGTAGTCATGGTTACACCAGGTCTACTGCTCATGTAGTCATGGTTACACCAGGGTCTACTGCTCCAGCAGTCATGGTTACACTAGGTCTACTGCTCCGGTAGTCATGGTTACACTTGGTCTACTGCTCCTGTAGTTATAGTTACACTAGGCCAACTGTTCCTGTAGTCATGGTTACACTAGGCCTACTGCTCCGGTAGTCATGGTTACACTAGGCCTACTGCTCCTGTAGTCATGGTTACACTAGGCCAACTGTTCCTGTAGTCATGGTTACACCAGGCATACTGCTCCTGTAGTCATGGTTACACCAGGTCTACTGCTCCAGCAGTCATGATTACACCTGGTCTACTGCTCCAGTAGTCATGGTTATACTTTGCCTACTGCTTCTGTAGTCATAGTTACACTAGGCCAACTGTTCCTGTAGTCATGGTTACAATACGCCTACTGCTCCGGTAGTCATGGTTACACTTGGTCTACTGCTCCTGTAGTCATAGTTACACTAGGCCAACTGTTCCTGTAGTCATGGTTACACTAGGCCTACTGCTCCGGTAGTCATGGTTATACTTGGCCTACTACTCCTGTAGTCATAGTTACACTTGGCCAACTGTTTCTGTAGTCATGGTTACACCAGGCCTACTGCTCCAGTAGTCCTGGTTAAATGTTGGCCTTCCACTCAGTCAACACCCAAAATAAAAAGCAGTTGGAAGATGGATGATGACTGTATCTAAACCACCCTGCAATACAGTAGGCTTTGTATGATTCCTAAATCACCCTGCGATACAGTAGACTTTGTATGATTCCTAATGACATCCAATACATGGATATGCTTACAAAGAGGATGCCTCAAGACATCAATGCAGAATCCTCTTACCATGGCCCTGAAATTCTCTTGGAAATACTGTAGTTAGCCCCACTGGGATTTTAAAGGGCTCAATATGACAGCCCAGAGAGCTGTACACTAAGTCTAATCTCACTGTATATGTCTCAATTGGTACCCTATTCCCTATAAAGTGCACTACTTTAGACCAGATCCCAATCAAAAGTAGTGCACTAAACAGGGAGCCGTTTGGGATGCAGCGGCCGTGTGCTGAGGTAAAGACTATAATCGGTTTATCAAGTGTTTCTAGGTATAAAAAGGTACAACTATGAAGCTCTAACAAAGGGAAAGGACCTTTAAATCCTGTCTTTGTTTTCTGTAGCCCATCAACCACTAGCGCTAGCCCGGGTACCAGTTTCCTTTGTGTTCTTCGCCATTACTTGTCAAGCCAAACTTGTTGACAAAGAGTGGAATGATAGCACAAACACACTGGTACCCAGGCTATATCTCTATTTACTGTACAGTTTGAGAGCAGCAGCACACATCAGACCACTTTATAGCTTTTAATGACACGAAACAGCACCTCATGGGATATATCCCCTTTCATTATTAAATTCAGAATTAAAGTTACAAAATAAGGAACAACAGTGATGTAAACGTGGAAAATCCCCAACGAAAATGCCCTCTGTCCGAACGTAACTAATAACATCAATAACTAATGACGTCAATAACTAATACATCTATATCCATCTCCTCAACATAAGAACATTTTCATGAATGATAGTACAAACACTATTCAGGACTCATAAGTGACACCCTATTCCTTACCTAGTGCACTACTTTTCACCACAGACCCCCTTTAGTTAAAAAAAGTAGTGTACTATAAAGGAAATATGGTTCCATTTAGGAATCAATCATCCTATGATTCATAGGGTTCCGTTTAGGAATCAATCATCCTATGATTCACAGGGTTCCGTTTAGGAATCAATCATCCTATGATTCATATGGTTCCATTCGGGAATCATCCTATGATTCATAGGGTTCCATTCGGGAATCATCCTATGATTCATAGGGTTCCATTCAGGAATCACCCTATGATTCATAGGGTTCCATTCGGGAATCATCCTATGATTCATATGGTTCCATTTGGGAATCATCCTATGATTCATAGGGTTCCATTCGGGAATCATCCTATGATTCATAGGGTTCCATTCAGGAATCACCCTATGATTCATAGGGTTCCATTCGGGAATCATCCTATGATTCATATGGTTCCATTTGGGAATCATCCTATGATTCATAGGGTTCCATTCAGGAATCATCCTATGATTTATAGGGTTCCATTCAGGAATCATCCTATGATTCATAGGGTTCCATTTAGGAATCAATCATCCTATGATTCACAGGGTTCCATTTAGGAATCATCCTATGATTCATAGGGTTCCATTCGAGAATCATCCTATGATTCATAGGGTTCCATTCAGGAATCATCCTATGATTCAACCACCTACAGTAAGAGTATCAGTATGCTGTGTTGTCGTGACACCTTAACCTGTAATGTAGGAGGGGGAAAACATCCAAACATTTTCATTGTTGCTGGTCACCAACATCATCATCACCCCAATGACCCCCTCCCACCATACTACCGGTCCTACTGATAGCAAGAGCAAAATAAAACAGTTTAATAACAATAATACTACGAAATCTGGTGTAATTATAGAGCCTCTTGCCAGCTGCCAGTGGATAGATCCCAAAGGGTACCCTATTCTTTACACAGCCCTCTACTTATAACCAGAACCCTATAGGCCCTATGTAGGCAATAGGGTACCATTTTAGCACGTAGCCATAGGCATACTGTACATATATTCAGCGCTAAGAAACATCATTGACAGCTGCACTGTGGAGAAACAGACGGTGAGACGTTCGAAAGGGCATCCTATTCATTATATACCGTAGTTCATTATATAAGAAATGAGGTCCCATTTGGGACACCCGATAGGATCAATAAATAACCAATTTGGGACGCCCGATAGGATCATTGAATAACCCATTTGGGACGCCCGATAGGATCAATAAATAACCCATTTGGGACGCCCGATAGGATCAATAAATAACCCATTTGGGACACCCGATAGGATTAATAAATAAAGACCTGCTTACGTCCAGTAGTAGAATAGAATAAGTCGACTCTCTCATTAGTTGGTTACAAACTATGGATGAGGTTGAGGTTCACACAAGCAAAGCCACTGGTAGCGTCTCATTTACAGAATACAATAGCAATTACAGTCCATGTCTGAGTCACAAATGACAACCTATTCTCTACATAGTGCACTACTTTTCACCAGAGCCCTATGGGTCAGTTTGAGAACAGCACACATCTATGAGAAAGAATTTCCCTTTTGGGATGCAGCCCATTGTTTTCTGTCAGGGATCAGTGCATCGGTCACCGTCAGCCTTCTACAGGTAGATCTGAGTTACTGGTCTCTTCAGTCCTCTTCTGCTGTCCTTGGCTGTCATAAAAGGGTAAACTCGCCAACGTGCGTTTCTTTTGTCTCTTGTCGGTGCTGTGTGTATGTTTGGTGGGACAGGAATGCTTCAAGGATTCTAAATGAAATGATGGTGTGGAGAAGTGGTACCGTGCTTACTGTTGCGGGAGGTGTGTGTGTGTGTGTGTATGTGTGTGTGTGTGTGTGTGTGTGTGTATGTGTGTGTGTGTGTGTATGTGTGTGCGGGTGTGTGTGTGTGTGTGTGTGTGTGTGTGTGTGTGTGTGTGTGTGTGTGTGTGTGTGTGTGTGTGTGTGTGTGTGTGTGTGTGTAGCAGTAGTATAGCAGTAGAACATCACCATGGCAACATTTACAGACCACAGAGTTATTATGCCTCGCAGATACAACACAGGGTTGTTATGGTGGATACAACACAGGGTTGTTATGGTGGATACAACACAGGGTTGTTATGGTGGATACAACACAGGGTTGTTATGGTGGTTATGGTGGATACAACACAGGGTGGTTATGGTGGATACAACACAGGGTTGTTATGGTGGATACAACACAGGGTTGTTATGGTGGATACAACACAGGGTTGTTATGGTGGATACAACACAGGGTTGTTATGGTGGATACAACACAGGGTGGTTATGGTGGATACAACACAGGGTGGTTATGGTGGATACAACACAGGGTTGTTATGGTGGATACAACACAGGGTTGTTATGGTGGATACAACACAGGGTTGTTATGGTGGTTATGGTGGATACAACACAGGGTGGTTATGGTGGATACAACACAGGGTTGTTATGGTGGATACAACACAGGGTGGTTATGGTGGATACAACACAGGGTTGTTATGGTGGATACAACACAGGGTTGTTATGGTGGATACAACACAGGGTTGTTATGGTGGATACAACACAGGGTTGTTATGGTGGATACAACACAGGGTTGTTATGGTGGATACAACACAGGGTTGTTATGGTGGATACAACACAGGGTTGTTATGGACAGATACAACACAGGGTTGTTATGGTGGATACAACACAGGGTTGTTATGGTGGATACAACACAGGGTTGTTATGGTGGATACAACACAGGGTTGTTACGGTGGATACAACACAGGGTAGTTATGGTGGATACAACACAGGGTTGTTATGGTGGATACAACACAGGGTTGTTATGGTGGATACAACACAGGGTTGTTATGGACAAATACAACACAGGGTTGTTATGGTGGATACAACACAGGGTTGTTATGGTGGTTATGGTGGATACAACACAGGGTTGTTATGGTGGATACAACACAGGGTTGTTATGGTGGATACAACACAGGGTTGTTATGGTGGATACAACACAGGGTGGTTATGGGGTTAATTCCATTTCAAATCCAGTCAATTCAGAAATTATTCAGAAATTTCAATTCCAACTCTCTTCAATGAGGAAAATTTGGAATTGAATTTGGGTTTATTTTCTGAATGAACTGGAATTGATATGAAATGAACCAAAACCCTAATTGTCCCTGTAAGTCTATGATAACATTGTTGTCCTCTACAGAGTTCTAGAACCAGAACTAACAGGGCAGGGTTCTGGAGTCTGGTGATGAGTAGTAGTCTTCTTTGATTGGTTAGATGGATGAAGCTGGTAGACTTTAACCCAATCATAATAATTTACATGTTAAGACAGGACAGTAAGCTCAGAGTTCCATTTCCAGGTAAGAGTTCCAGGTGTCCATGGTTATGGAGCAGGATGTTTGTACATGTATGGCAGAGTATCCATGGTTACAGAGCATGGTTATGGAGCAGTCTGTATGTACATGTATGGCTGAGTATCCATGGTTACAGAGCAGTATATACATGTATGGCTGAGTATCCACGGTTACGGAGCAGCCTACATGTACATGTATGGCTGAATATCCATGGTTACGGAGCAGTATGTATGTATGTACATGTATGGCTGAGTATCCATGGTTACGGAGCAGTATATACATGTATGGCTGAGTATCCACGGTTACGGAGCAGCCTACATGTACATGTATGGCTGAATATCCATGGTTACGGAGCAGTATGTATGTATGTACATGTATGGCTGACTATCCATGGTTACGGAGCAGTATATACATGTATGGCTGAGTATCCATGGTTACGGAGCAGTATGTAGGTACACGTATGGCTGAGTGTCCATGGTTACGGAGCAGAATATCCATGTATGGCTCAGTATTGAGAGTCGTGTACTGTACAGTCAAGGCTATGGGTCTGGACCGTCTGGTGATCTGTAGAGTTCAGGGGTCAGGAGCGTTGTCAGTCGACGTCACTCCAACCCAACACTAGTCCCGCGATCGACAGGCAAAACGTTGCTCTATCTGATGTAGGACGATGCGGCTGGTTGGCCTATAGAGGAAAGGGAAAGGAGGGCGTGGTGTTGTGTTGTGTACACGGCTGTGAGTTAAATTAACCCTCCTGGGAACATCTAAAATCCCACCTTATTCCTATGTAATGCAATACTTTTGGCACAAGTCTGGCCAAAAATAGTGCCAAATATAGGGAATAGGGTGCAATTTGGGACATAACCCTAGAGAGCCCAGAAATTGAGCAGCCTGGTGCCTTTCTGAGTACCAAATGGCTCCGTATTCCTTATGTAGTGCACTATATAGGGAATAGGGTTCTATAAGGCTCTGGTCTAATGTAGTGCACTATATAGGGAATAGGGTTCTATAGGGCTCTGGTTAAAACACTATATAGGGAATAGGGTTCTATAGGGCTCTGGTCTAATGTAGTGCACTATATAGGGAATAGGGTTCTATAGGGCTCTGGTCTAATGTAGTGCACTATATAGGGAATAGGGTTCTATAAGGCTCTGGTCTAAAGTAGTGCACTATATAGAGAATAGGGTGCCATTGTCTTGCTTCACTGCAGTGCTGAGTCAACTCCTTAACACACTGAGCCAGACAGGTCTGCTTCCCCTGGAGTGTAGAAGTCAGGAATGGGCAGGCCGGTGTGCAGGGTCACCTACAGAACACAGGACAAACATCGCCATCATCATCATCATCCTCCTCCTCTTCATCATCATCATCCTCCTCCTCCTCCTCCTCTTCCTCATCATCATCACCATCCTCCTCCTCATCATCATCATCATCACTATCCTCCTCTTCCTCCTCCTCATCATCATCATCATCATATCCTTGCAGCAAAAAAATAGTATATTTCCCCAAGTAGATAGAACGAGCTGAAGAAAACATGTAATTTAAAGTATTGACCACCAGGTGGAGCTGTTGAGCTGAATGAGAAACTAGACAGCTATCAACGTGACAGCTATCAAACACATCATTGCTGTCACCAATACAGATAAATATAGATAAGGACGCTGTCTGTCTACAGGCAGGGATAATTTCATACCTATTCATAGACTCTATTGTGTAGCTTCTTCAGACTTTTCTCTGCTCCGGAGATGCTACGCAGGTTGGAGTAATGGTTTGGGGCTACCTGGCTGGTAAAACATTGTTTCTACGTTGGGGCTACTCTGGTTGGGAAAACTTTGTTTCTACGTTGGGGCTACCTGGTTGGTAAAACATTGTTTCTACGTTGGGGCTACCTGGCTGGTAAAACATTGTTTCTACCCTTGGGTTTCTACGTTGGGGCTACCTGGCTGGTAAAACATTGTTTCTACGTTGGGGCTACCTGGCTGGTAAAACATTGTTTCTACGTTGGGGCTACCTGGCTGGTAAAACATTGTTTCTACGTTGGGGCTACCTGGCTGGTAAAACATTGTTTCTACGTTGGGGCTACCTGGCTGGTAAAACATTGTTTCTACGTTGGGGCTACCTGGCTGGTAAAACATTGTTTCTGGTTGGTACATTTGGGGCTACCTGGCTGGTAAAACATTGTTTCTACGTTGGGGCTACCTGGCTGGTAAAACATTGTTTCTACGTTGGGGCTACTCTGGTTGGGAAAACATTGTTTTTTGGGGCTACCTGGTTGGTGTTTCTACGTTGGGGCTACCTGGTTGGTAAAACATTGTTTCTACGTTGGGGCTACCTGGCTGGTAAAACATTGTTTCTACGTTGGGGCTACCTGGCTGGTAAAACATTGTTTCTACGTTGGGGCTACCTGGCTGGTAAAACATTGTTTCTACTACGTTGGGGCTACCTGGCTGGTAAAACATTGTTTCTACATTGGGGCTACCTGGCTGGTAAAACATTGTTTCTACGTTGGGGCTACCTGGCTGGTAAAACATTGTTTCTACATTGGGGCTACCTGGCTGGTAAAACATTGTTTCTACGTTGGGGCTACATTGTTTCTGGCTGGTAAAACATTGTTTCTACGTTGGGGCTACCTGGTTGGGAAAACATTGTTTCTACATTGGGGCTACCTGGCTGGTAAACCATTGTTTCCAAGTTGGGGCTACTCTGGTTGATAAAACGTTGTTTCTACGTTGGGGCTACCTGGTTGGTAAAACATTGTTTCTACGTTGGGGCTACTCTGGTTGGTAAAACATTGTTTCCACGTTGGGGCTACCTGGCTGGTAAAACGTTGTTTCCACGTTGGGGCTACTCTGGTTGGTAAAACGTTGTTTGCACATTGGGGCTACTCTGGTTGGTAAAACGTTGTTTCCACATTGGGGCTACCTGGCTGGTAAAACATTGTTTCTACGTTGGGGCTACCTGGCTGGTAAAACATTGTTTCTACGTTGGGGCTACTCTGGTTGGGAAAACATTGTTTCTACATTGGGGCTACCTGGCTGGTAAACCATTGTTTCCAAGTTGGGGCTACTCTGGTTGATAAAACGTTGTTTCTACGTTGGGGCTACCTGGTTGGTAAAACATTGTTTCTACGTTGGGGCTACTCTGGTTGGTAAAACTTTGTTTCTACGTTGGGGCTACCTGGTTGGTAAAACATTGTTTCTACCCTTGGGCTACCTGGCTGGTAAAACATTGTTTCTACCTGGCTGGTAAAACATTGGGCTACCTGGCTGGTAAAACATTGTTTCTACGTTGGGGCTACCTGGCTGGTAAAACATTGTTTCTACGGGGGCTACCTGGCTGGTAAAACATTGTTTCTACGTTGGGGCTACCTGGCTGGTAAAACATTGTTTCTAAAAAATTGTTTCATTGTTTCTACGTTGGGGCTACCTGGCTGGTAAAACATTGTTTCTACTACTGGCTGGTTGTTTCTAAAAAAACATTGTTTCATTGTTTCTACATTGGGGCTACCTGGCTGGTAAAACATTGTTTCTACGTTGGGGCTACCTGGCTGGTAAAACATTGTTTCTACGTTGGGGCTACTCTGGTTGGGAAAACTTTGTTTCTACGTTGGGGCTACCTGGTTGGTAAAACATTGTTTCTACGTTGGGGCTACTCTGGTTGGGAAAACATTGTTTCTACATTGGGGCTACCTGGCTGGTAAACCATTGTTTCCTGGTTGATAAAACGTTGTTTCTACGGGCTACCTGGTTGATAAAACGTTGTTTCTACGTTGGGGCTACCTGGCTGGTAAAACGTTGTTTCTACGTTGGGGCTACCTGGCTGGTAAAACGTTGTTTCCACGTTGGGGCTACTCTGGTTGGTAAAACGTTGTTTCCACATTGGGGCTACTCTGGTTGGTAAAACGTTGTTTCCACATTGGGGCTACCAGGTTGGTATTAACAGTATTTCTATGTTGTGGTGACATTACCTCAACATTAGTACACTGTTTCTACTTTTGGGATACCTGGTGGGTAATGTTTCTACGTTGGGGCTATAACATTGTTTCTACGTTGGGGACTGTAACGTTTCTACGTTGTTTCTAGGTTACCTGTACGTTGCGGTTGAGGCTGACAGCAGGGTAGTAGATCCCCTCGATGCCTTCGAAGGCCACAGGACCCTGCTGTTCGTCGTTGATGAGGAAGATGAGCACCCCTCTGGTGAAGTCTAACAACACTCCTACTGTAGCCTCTTCACTGACGCCCCCGTCCGTCCTGAAGAGACACACAAACACAGGGGTAAGGTCCAACACACACACTATGCACTGAGCAACAATACACACGAACCACAGGGGGTTGGTGGCACCTTAATTGGGGAGGACGGGTTCGTGGTAATAACTGGAGCGGAATCTGTGGAATTTTATGATTTTTTAAAAAACATTTTATTTCACTTTTATTTAACCGGTTAGGCCAGTTGAGAACAAGTTCTCATTTACAACTGCGACCTGACCAAGATAAAGCAAAGCAGTGCGACAATAAACAACAACACAGAGTTACACATGGAATAAAACAAACATACAGTCAATAACACAATAGAAACAGTTTGTATACAGTGTGTGCAAATGAAGTAAGGAGGTATAAGGCAATAAGTAGGCCAATAGTGGCGAAGTAATTACAGTTTAGTAAATTAATACCGGAGTGATAGATGAGCAGATGATGGTGTGCAAGTAGAAGTAGAAATACTGGTGTGCAAAAGAGCAGGAAAAGTAAATAAAAACAAATATGGGGATGAGGTAGGTAGATTGGATGGGCTATATACAGATGGACTATGAACAACTGCAGTGATCTGTAAGCTGCTCTGACAGCTGATGCTTAAAGTTAGTGAGGGAGATATAAGTCTCCAACTTCAGCGATTTTTTTTGCAATTCGTTCCAGTCATTGGAACGGTATCAATTCCATCAAACACGTGGTTTCCATGGTTTCCATGGTTTCCAGGTGTTTGATACCATTCCGTTCGCTCCGTTCCCGCCCATCATTATGAGCCGTCCTCCCCTCAACAGCCTCCTCTGGTGCACACATAAACCTAAACATAAAATACACTCTGTATGTTGTACAGATCCGTCAACACATTTCCCGTTTGGGCATCGACTATCTTATTTTATATTTCACACGCTAAAGTATGTCGAAGCAAGACACTGATTCACTGATTTACATGTAAAATATATCGTAGCACCCCATTGAGAGACACAGAGAGCCAGTGGCTAAGTTATCCCTCCATTTCTATTACCTGTTAGTGTGTGTGTGTACCAGGTGACATACCTGTTGGTGTGTGAGTTGTTGTGTGTGTACCAGGTGACATACCTGTTGGTGTGTGAGTTGTGTGTGTGTGTACCAGGTGACATACCTGTTGGTGTGTGAGTTGTTGTGTGTGTGTACCAGGTGACATACCTGTTGGTGTGTGAGTTGTTGTGTGTGTACCAGGTGACATACCTGTTGGTGTGTGAGTTGTGTGTGTGTGTACCAGGTGACATACCTGTTGGTGTGTGAGTTGTTGTGTGTGTACCAGGTGACATACCTGTTGGTGTGTGAGTTGTGTGTGTGTGTACCAGGTGACATACCTGTTGGTGTGTGAGTTGTGTGTGTGTGTACCAGGTGACATACCTGTTGGTGTGTGAGTTGTGTGTGTACCAGGTGACATACCTGTTGGTGTGTGAGTTGTGTGTGTGTGTACCAGGTGACATACCTGTTGGTGTGTGAGTTGTTGTGTGTGTGTACCAGGTGACATACCTGTTGGTGTGTGAGTTGTGTGTGTGTACCAGGTGACATACCTGTTGGTGTGTGAGTTGTGTGTGTGTACCAGGTGACATACCTGTTGGTGTGTGAGTTGTGTGTGTGTACCAGGTGACATACCTGTTAGTGTGTGTGTGTACCAGGTGACATACCTGTTAGTGTGTGTATGTACCAGGTGACATATGTGTTAGTGTGTGTGTGTGTACCAGGTGACATACCTGTTAGTGTGTGTGTATACCAGGTGACATACCTGTTAGTGTGTGTGTGTGTGTGTGTGTACCAGGTGACATACCTGTTGGTAGGTGAATTGTGTGTGTGTACCAGATGACATACCTGTTAGTGTGTGAGTTGTGTGTGTGTGTGTACCAGGTGAAATACCTGTTAGTGTGTGTGTGTACCAGGTGACATACCTGTTAGTGTGTGAGTTGTGTGTGTGTGTACCAGGTGACATACCTGTTAGTGTGTGAGTTGTGTGTGTGTGTACCAGGTGACCTACCTGTTGGTGTGTGAGTTATTGTGCATGAACCAGGAGCGGTTGTTGTCCACATACATGGCCCAGGCCTTGTCGTCTTTACCCAGCATCACGTCCTTCAGCACGTCGCCGCGGGCAACCCCGAACGCAGGGTCCGGGTGGTTGTCATAGCGATCCACCGTGATCTCCCAGTAGTGCACACCGCGGGAGAAGCCTGAATTACCCATGACCACCCTGTCGTCGTAGCTGTTGCACGTCACCGTCAGGTTGTCGTTGGAGAGGATGATGTCAGGGTGGGCCGACGCGGGGTCAAAGGTGAACCAGGCAACTGTAGAATGTACGCACACACACACGCACACACACGGCAAGCACGCACACGCACACACACACACACACACACACACACACACACACACACACACACACACACACAGGTTCTTCCATCATAAGGTATGGTCAGTGTGATCAGAGTGAAAACATGTAACAGAGGACAAGAGGCTAGCTAGGTGGTGGTCTTGTCTGAGGTAAGTGAGTCTATGTTACTGGTGACTGTGATGTAGCCCGAGAGGTATACTACAAAGTAGGATCAATGAGCTAGCCAGCTAACTTTATTTTCTGGTTCATTAAGAAGGCTGATCACACACAGTAGAATATAATGTTTGTTGAAGTCAATTAGTGCATGACCATTTCAAGGTTATCTTTCTAAAAAAAAACAAAAAACGTTTCAGAATATTCAAACAAGTTAACTGGCCAACAAGTCCTTGATTGTGTTTTGTAGTGATAGTCTTTTGGTCCCAAATCTGGCACAACAACAGTTGGCCAAACAGCAAAATGAGATCTGGGACCAGGCAACAGAAGTATGACGTATCATCAATGACCAACATGAAGACACACATTTAATACTTGAGTGTTACCAGAATATATGACTTCTATCCTGACTGATACTCTATAGCAGAGTTTCCAACCCTGTTCCTGGAGAGCAAACCCTCCAATAGGTTTTCACTCCAACCCTGTACCTGGAGAACAAACCCTCCCCTAGGTTTTCACTCCAACCCTGTTCCTGGAGAACAAACCCTCCAATAGGTTTTCACTCCAACCCTGTTCCTGGAGAACAAACCCTCCAATAGGTTTTCACTCCAACCCTGTTCCTGGAGAACCCCCCCCTCCAATAGGTTTTCACTCCAACCCTGTTCCTGGAGAACAAACCCTCCCCTAGGTGTTCACTCCAACCCTGTTCCTGGGGAACCCCCCTCCAATAGGTTTTCACTCCAACCCTGTTCCTGGAGAACAAACCCTCCCCTAGGTTTTCACTCCAACCCTGTTCATGGAGAACCCCCTCCTCTACGTTTTCACTCCAACCCTGTTCATGGAGAACCCCCCTCCTCTACGTTTTCACTCCAACCCTGTTCCTGGAAAGCAAACCCTTTTTTCACTCCAGCCCTGTTCCTGGAGAACCCTCCTCCCCTAGGTTTTCACTCCAACCCTGTTCCTGGAGAACCCTCCTCCCCTAGATTTTCACTCCAACCCTGTTCCTGGAGAACCCCCCTCCTCTACGTTTTCACTCCAACCCTATTCCTGGAGAACAAACCCTCCTCTACGTTTTCACTCCAACCCTGTTCCTGGAGAACAAACCCTCCCCTAGGTTTTCACTCCAACCCTGTTCCTGGAGAACCTCCCTCCTCTAGGTTTTCACTCCAACCCTGTTCATGGAGAACCCCACTCCTCTAGGTTTTCACTCCAACCCTGTTCCTGGAGAACCCCCCTCCTCTAGGTTTTCACTCCAACCCTGTTCCTGGAGAACCCCCTCCCCTAGGTTTTCATGCCAACCCTGTTCCTGGGGAACAAACCATCCAATAGGTTTTCACTCCAACCCTGTTCCTGGAGAACCCTCCTCCAATACGTTTTCACTCCAACCCTGTTCATGGAGAACCCCCTCCTCTAGGTTTTCACTCCAACCCTGTTCATGGAGAACCCCCTCCTCTAGGTTTTCACTCCAACCCTGTTCCTGGAGAACCCCCTCCTCTAGGTTTTCACTCCAACCCTGTTCCTGGAGAACCCCCTCCCCTAGGTTTTCATGCCAACCCTGTTCCTGGGGAACAAACCATCCAATAGGTTTTCACTCCAACCCTGTTCCTGGAGAACCCTCCTCCAATACGTTTTCACTCCAACCCTGTTCATGGAGAACCCCCCTCTAGGTTTTCACTCCAACCCTGTTCATGGAGAACCCCCTCCTCTAGGTTTTCACTCCAACCCTGTTCATGGAGAACCCCCTCCTCTAGGTTTTCACTCCAACCCTGTTCATGGAGAACCCCCTCCTCTAGGTTTTCACTCCAACCCTGTTCATGGAGAACCCCCTCCTCTAGGTTTTCACTCCAACCCTGTTCCTGGAGAACCCCCTCCCCTAGGTTTTCATGCCAACCCTGTTCCTGGGGAACAAACCATCCAATAGGTTTTCACTCCAACCCTGTTCCTGGAGAACCCCCTCCCCTAGGTTTTCATGCCAACCCTGTTCCTGGAGAACAAACCATCCAATAGGTTTTCACTCCAACCCTGTTCCTGGAGAACCCCCCTCCCCTAGGTTTTCATGCCAACCCTGTTCCTGGGGAACAAACCATCCAATAGGTTTTCACTCCAACCCTGTTCATGGAGAACCCCACTCCTCTAGGTTTTCACTCCAACCCTGTTCCTGGAGAACCCCCTCCTCTAGGTTTTCACTCCAACCCTGTTCCTGGAGAACCCCCTCCCCTAGGTTTTCATGCCAACCCTGTTCCTGGGGAACAAACCATCCAATAGGTTTTCACTCCAACCCTGTTCCTGGAGAACCCTCCTCCAATACGTTTTCACTCCAACCCTGTTCATGGAGAACCCCCTCCTCTAGGTTTTCACTCCAACCCTGTTCATGGAGAACCCCCTCCTCTAGGTTTTCACTCCAACCCTGTTCCTGGAGAACCCCCTCCTCTAGGTTTTCACTCCAACCCTGTTCCTGGAGAACCCCCTCCCCTAGGTTTTCATGCCAACCCTGTTCCTGGGGAACAAACCATCCAATAGGTTTTCACTCCAACCCTGTTCCTGGAGAACCCTCCTCCAATACGTTTTCACTCCAACCCTGTTCATGGAGAACCCCCCCTCTAGGTTTTCACTCCAACCCTGTTCATGGAGAACCCCCTCCTCTAGGTTTTCACTCCAACCCTGTTCATGGAGAACCCCCTCCTCTAGGTTTTCACTCCAACCCTGTTCATGGAGAACCCCCTCCTCTAGGTTTTCACTCCAACCCTGTTCATGGAGAACCCCCTCCTCTAGGTTTTCACTCCAACCCTGTTCCTGGAGAACCCCCTCCCCTAGGTTTTCATGCCAACCCTGTTCCTGGGGAACAAACCATCCAATAGGTTTTCACTCCAACCCTGTTCCTGGAGAACCCCCTCCCCTAGGTTTTCATGCCAACCCTGTTCCTGGAGAACAAACCATCCAATAGGTTTTCACTCCAACCCTGTTCCTGGAGAACCCCCTCCCCTAGGTTTTCATGCCAACCCTGTTCCTGGGGAACAAACCATCCAATAGGTTTTCACTCCAACCCTGTTCCTGGAGAACCCCCTCCCCTAGGTTTTCATGCCAACCCTGTTCCTGGGGAACAAACCATCCAATAGGTTTTCACTCCAACCCTGTTCCTGGAGAACCCCCTCCCCTAGGTTTTCATGCCAACCCTGTTCCTGGAGAACAAACCATCCAATAGGTTTTCACTCCAACCCTGTTCCTGGAGAACCCCCTCCCTAGGTTTTCATGCCAACCCTGTTCCTGGAGAACAAACCATCCAATAGGTTTTCACTCCAACCCTGTTCATGGAGAACCCCACTCCTCTAGGTTTTCACTCCAACCCTGTTCCTGGAGAACCCCCTCCTCTAGGTTTTCACTCCAACCCTGTTCCTGGAGAACCCCCCTCCCCTAGGTTTTCATGCCAACCCTGTTCCTGGGGAACAAACCATCCAATAGGTTTTCACTCCAACCCTGTTCCTGGAGAACCCTCCTCCAATACGTTTTCACTCCAACCCTGTTCATGGAGAACCCCCTCCTCTAGGTTTTCACTCCAACCCTGTTCATGGAGAACCCCCTCCTCTAGGTTTTCACTCCAACCCTGTTCCTGGAGAACCCCCTCCTCTAGGTTTTCACTCCAACCCTGTTCCTGGAGAACCCCCCCCCTAGGTTTTCATGCCAACCCTGTTCCTGGGGAACAAACCATCCAATAGGTTTTCACTCCAACCCTGTTCCTGGAGAACCCTCCTCCAATACGTTTTCACTCCAACCCTGTTCATGGAGAACCCCCCTCTAGGTTTTCACTCCAACCCTGTTCATGGAGAACCCCCTCCTCTAGGTTTTCACTCCAACCCTGTTCATGGAGAACCCCCTCCTCTAGGTTTTCACTCCAACCCTGTTCATGGAGAACCCCCTCCTCTAGGTTTTCACTCCAACCCTGTTCATGGAGAACCCCCTCCTCTAGGTTTTCACTCCAACCCTGTTCCTGGAGAACCCCCTCCCCTAGGTTTTCATGCCAACCCTGTTCCTGGGGAACAAACCATCCAATAGGTTTTCACTCCAACCCTGTTCCTGGAGAACCCCCCTCCCCTAGGTTTTCATGCCAACCCTGTTCCTGGAGAACAAACCATCCAATAGGTTTTCACTCCAACCCTGTTCCTGGAGAACCCCCTCCCCTAGGTTTTCATGCCAACCCTGTTCCTGGGGAACAAACCATCCAATAGGTTTTCACTCCAACCCTGTTCCTGGAGAACCCCCCTCCCTAGGTTTTCATGCCAACCCTGTTCCTGGGGAACAAACCATCCAATAGGTTTTCACTCCAACCCTGTTCCTGGAGAACCCCCTCCCCTAGGTTTTCATGCCAACCCTGTTCCTGGAGAACAAACCATCCAATAGGTTTTCACTCCAACCCTGTTCCTGGAGAACCCCCCCTCCCCTAGGTTTTCATGCCAACCCTGTTCCTGGAGAACAAACCCTCCACTAGGTTTTCACTCCATCCCTGTTCCTGGAGAACAAACCCTCCAATAGGTTTTCACTCCAACCCTGTTCCTGGAGAACCCCCCTCCAATAGGAGAGCTCCAACTCTGTTCCTGGAGAACCCCCCTCCAATAGGAGAGCTCCAGGAACTGCATTGAAGAGACCTGCTGTAGATAGTATACAGAGCTGGGTTCAAATCACGTATCTCTGACATATACTGTCAAATACACTGTTATGACACATACTTTACAAATACAATACTACATTAGACACTCAAGGAGAGGGCAGATGCTATCTCTGTGGGCACTCCGTGTAATGGGATTTGATACAGTTACCATGGCAATTGGAACATTAACGTCAGTTCCCATAGGAATATCACTTGAGTAAAAAAATATGTTGATTGGAGGTTCACAGTGGAACCTGAAATAACTAAAGCCCCAATTGGACAGCAAACTGCCCACCCCTTGGTTATCAAGTCAATGATTGGTTGCTGTGATGACATTTGCAATGATCAGGTTAGGAGTGGAGCTGAGTGGAGTACATTCAGCAATGAGAGGGTTAAAGGGTGTGTGACCCATCCATACCTGTGGCTAGCGTTTGCATATCACATGGGGATTGTCCAGCTGCAATGTGAAATGCATAGAGAGAGGGAGAAGAAGGGGGGATGGGAGGGAGAGAAAGAAAGAGAAATAGAGAGAGGAAGAGTGTGAGAGAAAGGGGGGTGGGAGAGAGAGAGAGAAAGAGAAATAGAGAGAGAAAGAGTGTGAGAGAAAGGGGGTGGAGAGAGAGAGAGATGGGAAGTGGCAGAGTGTGTAGGAGGTGTGGGTGGAGGGTGGAGGAGAGAAAGTGGTGAGAGGGAGAGAGAGAGTAGAGAGAGAGGGAGGTAGAGGAGAGAGGGGGAGGGAGGGGGGAGGGAGGGAGGGGGAGGGAGGGAGGGAGGGAGGGAGGGAGGGAGGGAGGGAGCAGTGTGTGTGTGAGTTGAAGATAGAGGGGTGGAAGAGAAGAGAGGGTAAAAGCTGTGTTGAGTTGATCAGAGAAGCTGGTTCGTTTCAGTGGCCAGTTTAATATCACAAAAGAAGATCTAAGCATATTCCACCCATTCTAGGGATTATTTTCCAAACCAACCACAAGACTGTCACATCTGCTCCCGCTCTTCCCTCCCCCTGGTGCTTGAGGGTAGCCTAGTGGTCAGAGCGTTGGACTAGTAACCAAAAGGTTGCAAGTTCAAATCCCCGAGCTGACAAAGTAAAAATATGTCGTTCTGCTCCTGAACAAGTCAGTTAACCCACTGTTCCTAGGCCGTCATTGAAAATAAGAATTTGTTCTTAACTGACTTGCCTGGTTAAATAAAGGTAAAATACATTTTTAAAAAGGGGCGCCAGATTACCCTGCATCACGCCATCCATGACCCACACCTGCCGTCACTCACACCTGCCATCACTCACACCATCCATCACCCATACCTGCCGTCACTCACACCATCCATCACTCACACCATCCATCACTCACACCATCCATCACCCACATCATCCGTCACCCACACCATCCGTCACCCACACCATCCGTCACTCACACCTGCCATCACTCACACCATCCATCACCCACACCTGCCGTCACTCACACCATCCATCACTCACACCATCCATCACCCACACCATCACCCATCATCACCCACATCATCCATCACCCACACCATCCGTCACCCACACCATCCGTCACTCACACCTGCCATCACTCACATCATCCATCACCCACACCATCCGTCACCCACACCATCCGTCACTCACACCTGCCATCACTCACACCATCCATCACCCACACCTGCCGTCACTCGCACCATCCATCACCCACACCATCCATCACCCACGCCATCCATCACCCACGCCAATCATCACCCACACCATCCATCACCCACACCATCCATCACCCACACCATCCATCACTCACACCTGCCATCACTCACACCATCCATCACCCATACCTGCCGTCACTCACACCATCCATCACTCACACCATCCATCACCCACACCATCCATCACCCATACCTGCCGTCACTCACACCATCCATCATCCACACCATCCATCACTCACACCATCCATCACCCACACCATCCATCACCCATACCTGCCGTCACCCACACCATCCATCATCCATCACCCACACCATCCATCACCCACACCATCCATCATCCATCGCCCACACCATCCATCACCCACACCATCCATTATCCATCACCCACACCATCCATCATCCATCACCCACACCATCCATCACCCACACCATCACCCATCATCCATCACCCATCACCCAACCATCACACCCACACCATTCATCCACCCCACACCATCCATCACCCACACCATTCATCACCCACACCATCCATCACCCACACCATCCATCATCCATCACCCACACCATCCATCACCCACACCATTCATCACCCACACCATCCATCACCCACACCATCCATCATCCATCACCCACACCATCCATCACCCACACCATTCATCACCC
>NC_056439.1:51032769-51035269 GCF_018296145.1 Oncorhynchus tshawytscha | reverse complement strand
GGGAAAGAGAGAGAGGGGGAAAGAGAAAGAGGGGGAAAGAGAGAGAGAGAAAGAGGGAGAAAGAGAGAGAGGGGGAAAGAGGGGGAAAGAGAAAGAGGGGGAAAGACGGGGAAAGAGAGAGAGGGAAAGAGGGGGAAAAAGAGAGAGGGAGAAAGAGAGAAAGGGGGAAAGAGAGAGAGGGAGAAAGAGAAAGAGGGGGAAGAGAGAGAGGGGGAAAGAGAGAGAGGGGGAAAGAGAAAGAGGGGGAAAGAGAGAGAGGGGGAAAGAGAAAGAGGGGGAAAGAGAGAGAGGAGAAAGAGGGAGAAAGAGAGAGAGGGAGAAAGAGAAAGAGGGGGAAAGACGGGGAAAGAGAGAGAGGGAAAGAGGGGGAAAGAGAGAGAGGGAGAAAGAGAGAAAGGGGGAAAGAGAGAGAGGGAGAAAGAGAAAGAGGGGGGAAGAGAGAGAGGGGGAAAGAGAGAGGGGGAAAGAGAGAAAGCGAGGGAGAACTCAGAGAGAGAAAGATAGAGAAAGAGGGAGTTTGTACACTTGAGCGTGACTGCGTGGGTAAAGCATTATCAGTAGCATCATCAGTAGCAGCCTACACTAGACTGTAGTATATATAGCAGTAGTAGGAGCCTACACTAGACTGTGGTATAAATAGCAGTAGTAGGAGCCTACACTAGACTGTAGTATATATAGCAGTAGTAGGAGCCTACACTAGACTGTAGTATAAATAGCAGTAGTAGGAGCCTACACTAGACTGTAGTATATATAGCAGTAGTAGGAGCCTACACTAGACTGTAGTATAAATAGCAGTAGTAGGAGCCTACACTAGACTGTAGTATATATAGCAGTAGTAGGAGCCTACACTAGACTGTAGTATAAATAGCAGTAGTAGGAGCCTACACTAGACTGTAGTATATATAGCAGTAGTAGGAGCCTACACTAGACTGTAGTATAAATACCAGTAGTAGGAGCCTACACTAGACTGTAGTATATATAGCAGTAGTAGGAGCCTACACTAGACTGTAGTATATATAGCAGTAGTAGGAGCCTACACTAGACTGTAGTATATATAGCAGTAGTAGGAGCCTACACTAGACTGTAGTATAAATAGCAGTAGTAGGAGCCTACACTAGACTGTAGTATATATAGCAGTAGTAGGAGCCTACACTAGACTGTGGTATAAATAGCAGTAGTAGGAGCCTACTATGGGGCCCTGGTCAACAGTAGTGCACTACTACCCTATGGGGCCCTGGTCAACAGTAGTGCACTATAAAAAGAACAAGGGGCCATTTTGGACATAACCTCAGACTCTGAGCAGAGTGAGAAAGCTAACCTTTCTCTTTCTCTCTCTCTCTCTGTGGGTGTCTGTTTTAGTGTTTGAGTTGTCGTGCAGGTTACTGTTTGTCCTGTTGTATGAATCGCTTCCCCTTGATTCAGCTCATACCGAGGCTTCAACTCAGGACCTCTGCTTCACAAACACACCCTCCTGAAGCAGTCCATCCCTTCTTCCATTACGTAAAAGGGGGCGAAACTTCAGGCTGAGGAGTGAGTTTCACAGGTCCCCATCTGCTACACTAACACAAGTCTTCAAGACCCAGCAAGGTTACTCATCAAAAGATCCCCCCCATCTTAAGGCTGAGGAGTGAGTTTCACAGATCCCCATCTGCTACACTAACACAAGTCTTCAAGACCCAGCAAGGTTACTCATCAAAAGATCCCCCCATCTTAAGGCTGAGGAGTGAGTTTCACAGGTCCCCATCTGCTACACTAACACAAGTCTTCAAGACCCAGCAAGGTTACTCGTCAAAAGATCCCCCCCCATCTTAAGGCTGAGGAGTGAGTTTCACAGGTCCCCATCTGCTACACTAACACAAGTCTTCAAGACCCAGCAAGGTTACTCATCAAAAGACCCCCACCCCCCATCTTAAGGCTGAGGAGTGAGTTTCACAGGTCCTCATCTGCTACACTGGCTTGCTGTCAGGAGAGACTACTGTTGTACTGTATATTACATTGTGTGAATGTGTTTGTGTCGGTATATTGTAGATGAACCTGACCACATCCATCCATAGATGTGATGGTTCAGTCTCTCCGTTGGTTGGTCAGTTTGCCCAGATCGCAGGCTCACAGTAAACTGGCCCCCGGGTTCAATTGACTTTGGTTACACACAGTCAAGAATGAGTGTAACCTCAGCGAAGCCAGCTCCTTGCTTCCAACATCCTTTCTTTAGTCACAAATAGCACCCTAATCCCTATGTAGTGCACTACTTAGTCACAAATAGCACCCTAATCCCTATGTAGTGCACTACTTAGTCACAGATATCACCCTATTCCCTATGTAGTGCTCCTATACAGTAACCTGCTTCTATACAGTAACCTGCTCCTATACAGTAACCTGCTCCTATACAGTAACCTGCTCCTATACAGTAACCTGCTCCTATACAGTAACCTGCTCCTATATAGTAACCTGCTCCTATACAGTAACCTGCTCCTATCCAGTACCCTGCTCCTATACAGTA
>NC_056439.1:50992769-51027769 GCF_018296145.1 Oncorhynchus tshawytscha | reverse complement strand
TCCAACGGTGGAGAGCCAAAGAACCCTTTTGGAACCTATTTTGGGTTCCATGTAGAACCCTTTTGGAACCTATTTTGGGTTCCATGTAGAACCCCTTTGGAACCTATTTTTGTTTGCATGAAGTTTTACGATACAGCTCATTTAGACTTTGTGGCTGTGTTATCTAGTGGATAATCATGAGTCTCGACGTAGAACACATCGGGTGATCAGTTGAGCCTTCTTGAGTGCGTGACGTTACACAGACGCTCGGTTCAGCTAGCTCGTGCCAGCCGGTATGAACAGTTAGCACCAAGCCCAGCTTCAGCTTGTTCACCAAATTTAAATGAAATCCTCACCAGCTAGCTACCAATACATTTTAGTTTCACTGTTCGATCATTAAAATAAAATAAAATAAAAAAACAGGCCCACGAATCGCTCTTTTTACTTTTCCACAAATGGTATTGTATGTGTTTCTTGATATGAGCAAGTTAACTCAAATGTTGCGGTGGTCAGTGGATAAACTAAGTTGTTGTGTTAAATATATTTCTAAAAAACGAACTAGTCACATGTCAGGTTTGTCTTGTCCGCTCGCCGGGACACACATCTTCTGTTTTCTCTAACAAATGTCTGTGCTCTCGACTGGTCTTTGCTCTCGCAGCATCACCCTCCGCGCTCTCGCAGCATCACCCTCCGCGCTCTCGCAGCATCACCCTCCGCGCTCTCGCAGCATCACCCTCCGCGCTCTCGCAGCATCACCCTCCGCGCTCTCGCAGCATCACCCTCCGCTCTCGCAGCATCACCCTCCGCGCTCTCGCAGCATCACCCTCCGCGCTCCGCCATCACCCTCCGCAGCATCACCCTCCGCCTCTCGCAGCATCACCCTCCGCCCTCTCGCCATCACCCTCCGCCCTCTCGCAGCATCACCCTCCGCCCTCTCGGAGCATCACCCTCCGCGCTCTCGCAGCATCACCCTCCGCCCTCTCGGAGCATCATCCTCCGCCCTCTCGCAGCATCACCCTCCGCCCTCTCGCAGCATCACCCTCCGCGCTCTCGCAGCATCACCCTCCGCCCTCTCGGAGCATCATCCTCCGCCCTCTCGCAGCATCACCCTCCGCGCTCTCGCAGCATCACCCTCCACGCTCTCGCAGCATCACCCTCCGCGCTCTCGCAGCATCACCCTCCGCGCTCTCGCAGCATCACCCTCCGCGCTCTCGCAGCATCACCCTCCGCCCTCTCGCAGCATCACCCTCCGCGCTCTCGTCTCAGTGGACTGTAGAGGCTGATTTGACGCTACGGCCTTGTAACTAACAAATAAGCATATAATACCTTCAGTAACACCGATGTAGGCAAAGGCCTGGGGTCCAGAGAGTACCGTATGCACACCAGCTGTAGGTGTGAGTGACGGCAGGTGACACAGACACCAAAAACTGGTTGCACACAAGGACTCAATTACAACCAGATTTAAACCAGTTCTGACGATCAGTTCACCCAGCTTTGGCACACTGCCCTCTACTGCCCTCTATTGACCTCTACTGACCTGTAGGAATCTGCATCACTGCCCTCTACTGCCCTCTATTTACCTGTAGGAATCCGCTGGGGTCGTTCTCTACTGACCTGTAGGAATCCTCATCACTGACCTCTACTGACCTGTAGGAATCCTCTGGGGTCGTTCTCTACTGACCTGTAGGAATCCTCTGGGGTCGTTCTCTATTGACCTGTAGGAATCCTCTGGGGTCGTTCTCTATTGACCTGTAGGAATCCTCTGGGGTCGTTCTCTACTGACCTGTAGGAACCCTCTGGGGTCGTTCTCTACTGACCTGTAGGAACCCTCTGGGGTCGTTCTCTACTGACCTGTAGGAACCCTCTGGGGTCGTTCTCTACTGACCTGTAGGAATCCTCTGGGGTCGTTCTCTACTGACCTGTAGGAACCCTCTGGGGTCGTTCTCTACTGACCTGTAGGACCCCTCTGGGGTCGTTCTCTACTGACCTGTAGGAACCCTCTGGGGTCGTTCTCTACTGACCTGTAGGAACCCTCTGGGGTCGTTCTCTACTGACCTGTAGGAATCCTCTGGGGTCGTTCTCTACTGACCTGTAGGAACCCTCTGGGGTCGTTCCCTACTGACCTGTAGGAATCCGCTGGGGTCGTTCTCTTTGATGACCTCTAGACAATACTCCATCAGGCCTGTCGTCTGACGCAGCTTCACCGTACAGTGAGATATCTGATCCCTCACCACCTGGGAGAGAGAGGGATCGAAGAAGGGAGAGAGAAGGAGAGAGATGTCAATGACATAAACACAGTACTGTAAAGACAGCCCTGTAGTCCATACAGTGAGATATCTGATCCCTCACCACCTGGGAGGTAGAGGGATCGAAGAAGGGAGAGAGAAGGAGAGAGATGTCAATGACATAAACACAGTACTGTAAAGACAGCCCTGTAGTCCATACAGTGAGATATCTGATCCCTCACCACCTGGGAGAGAGAGGGATGGAGATCGAGGGAGAGGGAGAGAGAGAGAGGGATGGAGAATAGAGAGAAAAGAGAAGGGGAGGGGAGAGGGAAAATGTGGCATCGATAACAAAATGGTGATTATCGATAAGGACAAAATGGCCACTGATTAGTTTGAAATGTTAACCTAATGAGTCCCTAATGTTAATCTAATGTTACAAGAGGAGGTTAATCTAATGTTAACCAATCTCTAATGAGTCCAATGTTAATCTAATGGTTGATCTATGTTAACCTAATGTTAATCTAATGAGTTTGAAATGTTAACCTAATGAGTCCCTAATGTTAATCTAATGTTAACCTAATGTTGATCTCATGTTAACCTAATGAGCCCCTAATGTTAATCTAATGTTAACCTAATGTTGATCTCATGTTAACCTAATGAGTCCCTAATGTTGATCTAATGTTAAATAATGTTAATCTAATGTTAGCCTGATGAGTATCTAATGTTAACCTAATGAGTATCTAATGTTAACCTAATGTTAATCTAATGAGTCCCTAATGTTAATCTAATGTTAACCTAATGAGTATCTAATGTTAACCCAATGAGTCCCTAATGTTAATCTAACATTAACCTACTGTTAACCTAATGTTAATCTAACATTAACCTACTGTTAACATAAAGTTAATCTAACATTAACCTACTGTTAACCTAATGTTAATCTAACATTAACCTACTGTTTCCCAGGTGTAGCTTCCAGCATATCCGTTTGAAATGTTAACCTAATGTTTCCATGGTGTTAACCTAACATTAACCTAATGAGTCCCTGGTGTTAACCTAACGTTTCCCTGGTGTTAACCTAATGAGTCCCTGGTGTTAACCTAATGAGTCCCTAACATTAACTTAATGAGTCCTTAACATTAACCTAATGTTTCCCTGGTGTTAACCTAATGTTTCCCTGGTGTTAACCTAATGAGTCCCTGGTGTTAACCTAATGAGTCCCTAACATTAACCTAATGTTTCCCTGTTGTTAACCTAACGTTTCCCTGGTGTTTACCTAATGAGTCCCTGGTGTTTACCTAATGAGTCCCTGGTGTTAACCTAATGAGTCCCTGGTGTTAACCTAATGAGTCCCTAACCTAATGAGTCCCTAACATTAACCTAATGTTTCCCTGGTGTTAACCTAACGTTTCCCTGGTGTTAACCTAATGTTTCCCTGGTGTTAACCTAATGAGTCCCTAACATTAACCTAATGTTTCCCTGGTGTTAACCTAATGTTTCCCCGGTGTTAACCTAATGTTTCCCTGGTGTTAACCTAATGAGTCCCTAACATTAACCTAATGAGTCCCTAACATTAACCTAATGAGTCCCTAACATTAACCTAATGAGTCCCTGGTGTTAACCTAATGAGTCCCTGGTGTTAACCTAATGAGTCCCTAACATTAACCTAATGAGTCCCTAACATTAACCTAATGTTTCCCTGGTGTTAACCTAATGTTTCCCAGGTGTTAACCTAATGTTTCCCTGGTGTTAACCTAATGTTTCCCTGGTGTTAACCTAACATTAACCTAATGAGTCCCTGGTGTTAACCTAACGTTTCCCTGGTGTTAACCTAATGTTTCCCTGGTGTTAACCTAATGAGTCCCTAACATTAACTTAATGAGTCCTTAACATTAACCTAATGTTTCCCTGGTGTTAACCTAATGTTTCCCTGGTGTTAACCTAATGAGTCCCTGGTGTTAACCTAATGAGTCCCTAACATTAACCTAATGTTTCCCTGTTGTTAACCTAACGTTTCCCTGGTGTTTACCTAATGAGTCCCTGGTGTTTACCTAATGAGTCCCTGGTGTTAACCTAATGAGTCCCTGGTGTTAACCTAATGAGTCCCTGGTGTTAACCTAATGAGTCCCTAACATTAACCTAATGTTTCCCTGGTGTTAACCTAATGTTTCCCTGGTGTTAACCTAATGTTTCCCTGGTGTTAACCTAATGAGTCCCTAACATTAACCTAATGTTTCCCTGGTGTTAACCTAATGAGTCCCTGGTGTTAACCTAATGAGTCCCTAACATTAACCTAATGTTTCCTGTTGTTAACCTAACGTTTCCCTGGTGTTTACCTAATGAGTCCCTGGTGTTTACCTAATGAGTCCCTGGTGTTAACCTAATGAGTCCCTGGTGTTAACCTAATGAGTCCCTGGTGTTAACCTAATGAGTCCCTAACATTAACCTAATGTTTCCCTGGTGTTAACCTAACGTTTCCCTGGTGTTAACCTAATGTTTCCCTGGTGTTAACCTAATGAGTCCCTAACATTAACCTAATGTTTCCCTGGTGTTAACCTAATGTTTCCCCGGTGTTAACCTAATGTTTCCCTGGTGTTAACCTAATGAGTCCCTAACATTAACCTAATGAGTCCCTAACATTAACCTAATGTTTCCCTGGTGTTAACCTAATGTTTCCCAGGTGTTAACCTAATGTTTCCCTGGTGTTAACCTAATGTTTCCCTGGTGTTAACCTAATGTTTCCCTGGTGTTAACCTAATGTTTCCCTGGTGTTAACCTAATGTTTCCCTGGTGTTAACCTAATGAGTCCCTGGTGTTAACCTAATGTTTCCCTGGTGTTAACCTAATGTTTCCCTGGTGTTAACCTAATTTTTCCCTGGTGTTAACCTAATGAGTCCCTGGTGTTAACCTAATGAGTCCCTAACATTAACCTAATGAGTCCCTAACATTAACCTAATGAGTCCCTGGTGTTAACCTAATGTTTCCCTGGTGTTAACCTAACGTTTCCCTGGTGTTAACCTAATGAGTCCCTAACATTAACCTAATGTTTCCCAGGTGTTAACCTAATGTTTCCCTGGTGTTAACCTAATGAGTCCCTGGTGTTTACCTAATGAGTCCCTAACATTAACCTAATGAGTCCCTGGTGTTAACCTAATGTTTCCCTGGTGTTAACCTAATGTTTCCCTGGTGTTAACCTAATGAGTCCCTGGTGTTTACCTAATGAGTCCCTAACATTAACCTAATGAGTCCCTGGTGTTAACCTAATGTTTCCCTGGTGTTAACCTAATGAGTCCCTGGTGTTAACATAATGAGTCCCTGGTGTTAACCTAATGAGTCCCTGGTGTTAACCTAATGAGTCCCTGGTGTTAACCTAATGAGTCCCTGGTGTTAACCTAATGAGTCCCTAACATTAACCTAATGAGTCCCTGGTGTTAACCTAATGAGTCCCTGGTGTTAACCTAATGAGTCCCTGGTGTTAACCTAATGTTTCCCTGGTGTTAACCTAATGTTTCCCTGGTGTTAACCTAATGAGTCCCTGGTGTTAACCTAATGAGTCCCTGGTGTTAACCTAATGAGTCCCTAACATTAACCTAATGTTTCCCTGTTGTTAACCTAACGTTTCCCTGGTGTTTACCTAATGAGTCCCTGGTGTTAACCTAATGTTTCCCTGGTGTTAACCTAATGAGTCCCTGGTGTTAACCTAATGTTTCCCTGGTGTTAACCTAATGTTTCCCTGGTGTTAACCTAATGTTTCCCTGGTGTTAACCTAATGTTTCCCTGGTGTTAACATAACGTTTCCCTGGTGTTAACCTAATGTTTCCCTGGTGTTAACCTAATGTTTCCCTGGTGTTAACCTAATGAGTCCCTGGTGTTTACCTAATGAGTCCCTAACATTAACCTAATGAGTCCCTGGTGTTAACCTAATGTTTCCCTGGTGTTAACCTAATGAGTCCCTGGTGTTAACCTAATGAGTCCCTGGTGTTAACCTAATGAGTCCCTGGTGTTAACCTAATGAGTCCCTGGTGTTAACCTAATGAGTCCCTAACATTAACCTAATGAGTCCCTGGTGTTAACCTAATGAGTCCCTGGTGTTAACCTAATGAGTCCCTGGTGTTAACCTAATGTTTCCCTGGTGTTAACCTAATGTTTCCCTGGTGTTAACCTAATGAGTCCCTGGTGTTAACCTAATGAGTCCCTGGTGTTAACCTAATGAGTCCCTAACATTAACCTAATGTTTCCCTGTTGTTAACCTAACGTTTCCCTGGTGTTTACCTAATGAGTCCCTGGTGTTAACCTAATGAGTCCCTGGTGTTAACCTAATGTTTCCCTGGTGTTAACCTAATGTTTCCCTGGTGTTAACCTAATGTTTCCCTGGTGTTAACATAACGTTTCCCTGGTGTTAACCTAATGAGTCCCTGGTGTTAACCTAATGTTTCCCTGGTGTTAACATAACGTTTCCCTGGTGTTAACCTAACATTTCCCTGGTGTTAACCTAATGAGTCCCTGGTGTTAACCTAATGTTTCCCTGGTGTTAACCTAACGTTTCCCTGGTGTTAACCTAACGTTTCCCTGGTATTAACCTAATGAGTCCCTGGTGTTAACCTAATGTTTCCCTGGTGTTAACCTAACATTTCCCTGGTGTTAACCTAACGTTTCCCTGGTGTTAACCTAACGTTTCCCTGGTGTTAACCTAACGTTTCCCTGGTGTTAACCTAACGTTTCCCTGGTGTTAACCTAACGTTTCCCTGGTGTTAACCTAACGTTTCCCTGGTGTTAACCTAACGTTTCCCTGGTGTTAACATAACGTTTCCCTGGTGTTAACATAACGTTTCCCTGGTGTTAACCTAACGTTTCCCTGGTGTTAACATAACGTTTCCCTGGTGTTAACATAACGTTTCCCTGGTGTAGTTTGCAGCATATCCATAAGAAAACACTGTTTATGGTATACTGGTATAGAGGACTTGCAGTTGCATCACAAATCACCTAGCAACCATTCCAGGCTCCATGTTGGAAGACCAGACTCTCTCTGTCTGGTGGAAGTCCTCCAAATGGTCCACATGGAGTTGTTTTGCTACCACTGACTGGAAACTACGGGAAGATTGCTCATTATTTCATTTTTTCTAAAGACACATAAAAAGGGTGGCAGTGGGAGAACCTATTCAACTAAGTGAAAACACAAGAATACAGATGTTTTTTTGTGTGATGTTTTCTGTCCTCGGATACAAAGAGCCGTCAAACCCTGTTTATAGATGGAGAGGTCCTAATAAAGGGCACATCCTTGTATACCATGGATTATAGGTGTGTTAGCAAATGTTGTAAAAAATAAATAAAAATACAGTTTAAACGTCACACATAATGTATAAACCTATTACAATTGGAGCCGGGTAACCCTGTTGGGTGTGCAGGGTTCTGTTCCAACCCAGCACTAATAATACACGTGATTCAACTGATCAAACTTAATGAGTTAATAATCAAGTGTTCTATCTCTGGGCTGGAATAGAAGTATGTCCCCCCCAGTAGATCTATTACTGGGCTGGAATAGAAGTCTGTTCCTCCAGTAGATCTATTACTGGGCTGGAATAGAAGTCTGTTCCTCCAGTAGATCTATTACTGGGCTGGAATAGAAGTATGTCCCCCAGTAGATCTATTACTGGGCTGGAATAGAAGTCTGTTCCTCCAGTAGATCTATTACTGGGCTGGAATAGAAGTCTGTTCCTCCAGTAGATCTATTACTGGGCTGGAATAGAAGTATGTCCCCCCCAGTAGATCTGTTACTGGGCTGGAATAGAAGTCTGTTCCCCCAGTAGATCTATCTCTGGGCTGGAATAGAAGTCTGTTCCTCCAGTAGATCTATCTCTGGGCTGGAATAGAAGTCTGTTCCCCCAGTAGATCTGTTACTGGGCTGGAATAGAAGTATGTCCCCCCAGTAGATCTATTACTGGGCTGGAATAGAAGTCTGTTCCCCCAGTAGATCTATTACTGGGCTGGAATAGAAGTCTGTTCCCCCAGTAGATCTGTTACTGGGCTGGAATAGAAGTCTGTTCCTCCAGTAGATCTATTACTGGGCTGGAGTAGAAGTCTGTTCCTCCAGTAGATCTATTACTGGGCTGGAATAGAAGTCTGTTTCCCCAGTAGATCTATTACTGGGCTGGAATAGAAGTCTGTTCCCCCAGTAGATCTATCTCTGGGCTGGAATAGAAGTCTGTTCCCCCAGTAGATCACTGAGCAGTGGAGCGATGGTTGGCCACCACTGGTATTGACTTAAAAAAACAAATATTCACCTGAAATTATACTTTAGTAATATAATATCTTACTTGTTACTAAGACGTCTAACATACTGTATGAGTTAGCTTACTTGTACACTTTGAAATGATATGAAATAGTGTTGATTCTTGGAAGTGAAGTGTTTCAACTAATCCTGCAATAAACATATTTGTTTAATGTGTCTGTTTCTATGTCGTATCTCAAATGAACATGACCTTTTTGTTCAGTCTTAAGCTCTCCAATTAGTCTTTGATTGTCAATCTCTGGATGTGGGTCATGTGAACCCATTTTGCAGCTGCTAATGGCATGCAACACTAATGCAGCCATAGACCTACAGCGGTGGTTCCCAACTCCAGTCCTCCCAACAGCCCAACTCCAGTCCTCCCAACAGCCCAACTCCAGTCCTCCAGTACCCACAACAGCCCAACTCCAGTCCTCCCAACAGCCCAACTCCAGTCCTCCAGTCCTCCCAACAGCCCAACTCCAGTCCTCCAGTCCCCCAACAGCCCAACTCCAGTCCTCCCAACAGCCCAACTCCAGTCCTCCAGTCCTCCCAACAGCCCAACTCCAGTCCTCCCAACAGCCCAACTCCAGTCCTCCAGTCCTCCCAACAGCCCAACTCCAGTCCTCCAGTACCCCCAACAGCCCAACTCCAGTCCTCCAGTACCCCCAACAGCCCAACTCCAGTCCTCCAGTACCCCCAACACCTCAACTCCAGTCCTCCAGTACCCCAAACAGCCCAACTCCAGTCCTCCAGTACCCCCAACAGCCCAACTCCAGTCCTCCAGTACTCCCAACAGCCCAACTCCAGTCCCCCAACAGCCCAACTCCAGTCCTCCAGCACCCCCAACAGCCCAACTCCAGTCCTCCAGTACCCCCAACAGCCCAACTCCAGTCCTCCAGTACCCCAAACAGCCCAACTCCAGTCCTCCAGTACCCCCAACAGCCCAACAGTCCTCCAGTACCGCCAACAGCCCAACTCCAGTCCTCCAGTACCCCCAACAGCCCAACTCCAGTCCTCCAGTACCCCCAACAGCCCAACTCCAGTCCTCCAGTACCCCAAACAGCCCAACTCCAGTCCTCCAGTACCCCCAACAGCCCAACTCCAGTCCTCCAGTACCCCCAACAGCCCAACTCCAGTCCTCCAGTACCCCCAACAGCCCAACTCCAGTCCTCCAGTACCCCCAACACCTCAACTCCAGTCCTCCAGTACCCCCAACAGCCCAACTCCAGTCCTCCAGTACCGCCAACAGCCCAACTCCAGTCCTCCAGTACCCCCAACAGCCCAACTCCAGTCCTCCAGTACCCCCAACAGCCCAACTCCAGTCCTCCAGTACCCCCAACACCTCAACTCCAGTCCTCCAGTACCCCCAACAGCCCAACTCCAGTCCTCCAGTACCCCCAAACAGCCCAACTCCAGTCCTCCAGTACCGCCAACAGCCCAACTCCAGTCCTCCAGTACCCCCAACAGCCCAACTCCAGTCCTCCAGTACCCCCAACAGCCCAACTCCAGTCCTCCAGTACCCCAAACAGCCCAACTCCAGTCCTCCAGTACCCCCAACAGCCCAACTCCAGTCCTCCAGTACCCCCAACAGCCCAACTCCAGTCCTCCAGTACCCCCAACAGCCCAACTCCAGTCCTCCAGTACCCCAAACAGCCCAACTCCAGTCCTCCAGTACCCCCAACAGCCCAACTCCAGTCCTCCAGTACCCCCAACAGCCCAACTCCAGTCCTCCAGTACCCCCAACAGCCCAACTCCAGTCCTCCAGTACCCCCAACAGCCCAACTCCAGTCCTCCAGTACTCCCAACAGCCCAACTCCAGTCCCCCCAACAGCCCAACTCCAGTCCTCCAGTACCCCCAACAACACACATTGTTGTTGTAGCCTCGGACAAACATACCTGATTGAACTTATTGAAGTCCTGATGATTAGTTGACAAGTTGAATCAGTTATGTTTGTTTGTTTATTTTAAATTTTACCTTTATTTAACCAGGTAGGCTAGTTGAGAACACCTTTATTTAACCAGGTAGGCTAGTTGAGAACACCTTTATTTAACCAGGTAGGCTAGTTGAGAACACCTTTTTTTAACCAGGTAGGCTAGTTGAGAACACCTTTATTTAACCAGGTAGGCTAGTTGAGAACACCTTTATTTAACCAGGTGGCAATGATCTTTAGGCTAGTTGAGAACACCTGCTCTGGCAGCTGAGAACAAGCTTCATTTAGTGAGGGAGATATAAGACAAAGCAGTGATTTTTGCTATTCAGAGTTAGTCATTGGCAGCAAAGAACATACAGTCAATAACACAAAGGAAAAGTTTATATACAGTGGGGATGAAATATAGTAAGATATACCTGCTGGACAGGTGGGTGTGGCTAAATAATGACAAGTGAGATATAACTGCTGGAGGTGGGTAGATGTGCAGAAGATGAATGTGCAAGCTGAGATAAGGCAAAGGGCTTTGCCTTAATATAACATGGGGATGGAGCGCGTGTGCTATTTACAGATGGGCTGTGTACAGGTGCAATGATCTTTAAGCTGCTCTGACAGCTGATGCTTAAAGTTAGTGAGGGAGATATAAGACTCCAGCTTCAGTGATTTTTGCTATTCGTTCCAGTCATTGGCAGCAGAGAACTGTAAGGAATGGCGGCCCAAAGGAAGAACTGGCTTTGGGGATGACCAGTGAGATATACCTGCTGGAGCGCGTGCTATGGGTGGGTGTTGCTATGGTGACCAGTGAGATATACCTGCTGGAGCGCGTGCTATGGGTGGGTGTTGCTATGGTGACCAGTGAGATATACCTGCTGGAGCGCGTGCTATGGGTGGGTGTTGCTATGGTGACCAGTGAGATATACCTGCTGGAGCGCGTGCTATGGGTGGGTGTTGCTATGGTGACCAGTGAGATATACCTGCTGGAGCGCGTGCTATGGGTGGGTGTTGCTATGGTGACCAGTGAGATATACCTGCTGGAGCGCGTGCTACGGGTGGGTGTTGCTATGGTGACCAGTGAGATATACCTGCTGGAGCGCGTGCTATGGGTGGGTGTTGCTATGGTGACCAGTGAGATATACCTGCTGGAGCGCGTGCTATGGGTGGGTGTTGCTATGGTGACCAGTGAGATATACCTGCTGGAGCGCGTGCTATGGGTGGGTGTTGCTATGGTGACCAGTGAGATATACCTGCTGGAGCGCGTGCTACGGGTGGGTGTTGCTATGGTGACCAGTGAGATATACCTGTTGGAGCGCGTGCTATGGGTGGGTGTTGCTATGGTGACCAGTGAGATATACCTGTTGGAGCGCGTGCTATGGGTGGGTGTTGCTATGGTGACCAGTGAGATATACCTGTTGGAGCGTGTGCTATGGGTGGGTGTTGCTATGGTGACCAGTGAGATATACCTGCTGGAGCGCATACTATGGGTGGGTGTTGCTATGGTGACCAGTGAGATATACCTGCTGGAGCGCGTGCTATGGGTGGGTGTTGCTATGGTGACCAGTGAGATATACCTGCTGGAGCGTGTGCTATGGGTGGGTGTTGCTATGGTGACCAGTGAGATATACCTGTTGGAGCGCGTGCTATGGGTGGGTGCTGCTATGGTGACCAGTGAGCTGAGATAAGGCGGGGCTTTACCTAGCAAAGACTTATCGATAACCTGTAGCCAGTGGGTTTGGTGACAAATATGAAGTGAGGGCCAGCCAACGAGAGCATACAGGTCGCAGTGGTGGGTAGTATATGGGGCTTTAATGACAAAACAGATGGCACTGTGATAGACTACATCCAATTTGCTGAGTAGAGTGTTGGAGGCTATTTTGTAAATGACCTCGCTGAAGACAAGGATCGGTAGGATAGTCAGTTTTACGGGGGTATGTTTGGCAGCATGAGTGAAGGAGGCTTTGTTGCGAAATAGGAAGCCGATTCTAGATTTAATTTTAACGAGGTTAAGAAGAATCCTAGTGTGTAAAGCTAAAGACTTACAGAAGTCTCTGGAACATGCTAACATCTCTGTTGATGAGTCTACGATACATACATTAAAACACTAAACAAGAATGGTGTTCATGAGAGGACACCACAGAAGAAGAAAAAAACAATGCTGCACGTCTGAAGTTTGCAAAAGTGCACCTGGATGTTCCACAGCGCTACTAGCAAAATATTCTGTGGACAAATGAAACTACAGTTGAGTTGTTTGGAAGGAAAAGACAACACTATGTGTGGAGAAAAAAAGGCACAGCACACCAACATCGAAACCTCATCCCAACTGTAAAGTATGGTGGAGGGAGCATCATGGTTTGGGGCTGCTTTGCTACCTCAGGGCCTGGACAGCTTGCTATCATCAATGGAAAAATGAATTCCCAAGTTTATCAAGACATTTTGCAGGAGAATGTAAGGCTATCTGTCCGCCAATTGAAGCTCCACAGAAGTTGGGTGATGCAACAGGACAACGACCCAAAACACAGAAGTAAATCAACAGCAGAATGGCTTCAACAGAAGAAAATACACCTTCTGGAGTGGCCCAGTCAGAGTCCTGACCTCAACCTGATTGAGATTCTATGGCATGACCTAAAGAGAGCGGTTCACACCCTATATCCTAAGAATATTTCTGAACTGAAACAGTTTTTGTGGTGTATTGAGGAATGTATTATATGTTAATGAGGTTTAGATGTAAAATGGTTGCAAATAGCCAATGGGATTTGTATACAGGGGGTTGAGTTATTTGAATTAACATATGACAATGGGGCTTCCATTCTTGCATTGAAGTGATTGGATTACGAGATGAAAGGGAGGTCAAAGTTCAATGATGTGTTGGAGAGTTGGGCTGAAGATACTGTAGAGAGTAGAGGGGGTTGGGCTGAAGATACTGTAGAGAGTAGAGGGGGTTGGGCTGAAGACACTGTAGAGAGGGGTAGAGGGGGGGTTGGGCTGAAGACACTGTAGAGTAGTAGACACTGGGAGTAGAGGGGTTGGGCTGAAGATACTGTAGAGAAGACACTGTAGAGGGGGGGTTGGGCTGAAGACACTGTAGAGAGTAGAGGGGGGCTTGGGCTGAAGACACTGTAGAGAGTAGAGGGGGTTGGGCTGAAGACACTGTAGAGAGTAGAGGGGGTTGGGCTGAAGACACTGTGTAGAGAGGGGGCGTTGGGCTGAAGACACTGTAGAGAGTAGAGGGGTTGGGCTGAAGACACTGTAGAGGGGGGGTTGGGCTGAAGACACTGTAGAGAGGCTGAAGACACTGTAGGGTAGAGGGGTTGGGCTGAAGACACTGTAGAGAGTAGAGGGGGTTGGGCTGAAGACACTGTAGAGAGTAGAGGGGGTTGGGCTGAAGACACTGTAGAGAGTAGAGGGGTTGGGCTGAAGACACTGTAGAGAGTAGAGGGGTTGGGCTGAAGACACTGTAGAGAGTAGAGGGGTTGGGCTGAAGACACTGTAGAGAGTAGAGGGGTTGGGCTGAAGACACTGTAGAGAGTAGGGGGTTGGGCTGAGACACTGTAGGGTAGAGGGGTTGGGCTGAAGACTGTAAGACAAGACACTGTGTAGAGACACTGTAGAGAGTAGAGGGGGTTGGGAAGACACTGAAGACACACTGTAGAGAGTAGAGGGGGTTGGGCTGAAGATACTGTAGAGAGTAGAGGGGTTGGGCTGAAGACACTGGAGCTGAAGACACTGTAGAGAGTAGAGGGGGTTGGGCTGAGTAGAGAGTAGAGGGGTTGGGCTGAAGACACTGTAGAGGAGGGGGTTGGGCTTGGGCTGAAGACACTGTAGAGAGTAGAGGGGTTGGGCTGAAGACACTGTAGAGGTTTGGGCTGAGAGGGGGGGTTGGGCTGAAGACACTGTAGAGAGTAGAGGGGGTTGGGCTGAAGACACTGTAGAGAGTAGAGGGGGTTGGGCTGAAGACACTGTACTGAGAGAGTAGAGGGGGTTGGGCTGAAGACACTGTAAGATACTTGGGCTGAAGACACTGTAGAGGGGGGTTGGGCTGAAGACACTGTAGAGAGTAGAGGGGTTGGGCTGAAGACACTGTAGAGAGTAGGGGGTTGGGCTGAAGACACTGTAGAGAGTAGTTTGGGCTGAAGACACTGTAGAGAGGGGGGTTGGGCTTGGGCTGAAGACACTGTAGAGAGTAGAGGGGTTGGGCTGAAGACACTGTAGAGAGTAGAGGGGTTGGGCTGAAGACACTGTAGAGAGTTGGGCTGAGAGGGGAGGGGTTGGGCTGAAGACACTGTAGAGAGAGGGGTTGGGCTGAGAGGGGTTGGGCTGAAGACACTGTAGAGAGAGGGGGTTGGGCTGAAGACACTGGGGTTGGGCTGAAGACACTGTAGAGAGTTGGGCTGAGAGGGGTAGAGGGGTTGGGCTGAAGATACTGTAGAGAGTAGAGGGGGTTGGGCTGAAGACACTGTAGAGAGTAGAGGGGTTGGGCTGAAGACACTGTAGAGAGTAGAGGGGGTTGGGCTGAAGACACTGTAGAGAGTAGAGGGGTTGGGCTTGGGCTGAAGACACTGTAGAGAGTAGAGGGGGCTGAGTTGGGCTGAAGAAACTGTAGAGAGTAGAGTGGGTTGGGCTGAAGACACCTGAAGACACTAGAGAGTAGAGGGGTTGGGCTGTAGAGAAGACTGAAGACACTGTAGAGAGTAGAGGGGGTTGGGCTGAAGACACTGTAGAGAGTAGAGGGGGAGAGTTGGGCTGAAGACACTGTAGAGAGTTGGGCTGAAGACACTGGGGGGGTTGGGCTGAAGACACTGTAGAGAGTAGAGGGGTTGGGACACTGAAGACACTGTAGAGAGTAGAGGGGGTTGGGCTGAAGACACTGTAGAGAGTAGAGGGGGGGGTTGGGCTGAAGACACTGTAGAGAGTAGAGGGGGTTGGGCTGAAGATACTGTAGAGAGAAGTCGACTGTAATGTGTTACGGAGAACATGAAATAAATCTGTTCTGTTTATTATCAGTACGCTCTGGAGTCTTCAGTAAAAGAATCCAGCATCTTAGGAAGCAACAGTTTTGTAAAACGGAACGGTCCAAATTTCCTCCAGACTGTTGTTACAGGTCTGATCTGCAACTACAGAAAACATTTGGTTGAGGTTATTGCTGCCAAAAGAGGGTCAACCAGTTATTAAATCCAAGGGTTCACATACTTTCCCCACCCTGCACTGTGAATGTTTACACAGTGTGTTCAATGAAGACATGAAAACATATAATTGTTTGTGTGTTATTAGTTTAAGCAGACTGTGTTTGTCTGTTGTTGTGACCTAGATGAAGACCAGATAACATATTATGACCAATGTATGCAGAAATGACCAATGTATGCAGGAATCCAGGTAATTAATAATAATAAATAATAATAAATTTAGCTGAAACACTAGGTTTCTTCTTAACCTCATTGAGCATTCTGTTCTGTGCTCTTGCAGTCTGACTCCTGACTTCAATTAGCTTTTGGAGAAGTCATTAGCCTAGGGGGTTCACATACTTTTTCCAACCTACAACTATGTTTTCAATATAGACAAGAAAAAGGCAGACAGGCATCGAGGCATTCAGTTACTGTTTGATTGAATGTTAGAATGGGAAAAACGAGTAACCTAAGAGACTGAGCGTGGTATGATCGTCCGTGCCAGGCGAATCCAGTATCTCAGAAACGGCCTCCCTCCTGGGCTTTTCGCGCACGACAGAGTCATCCAGTCAGTGGCAGTTCTGTGGCTGAAAACAGCTTGTTGATGAGAGAGGTCGAGAGGTTGAGAGGTCGAAGGAGAATGGCAAGAATCAGGCCACAAACAGACAAATAACAGCGCAGTACAACAGTGGTGTGCAGAACGACATCTCTGAGTGGACAACTCGTCGGTTCTTGGTCACGGATGGCCTTTTGCAGCAGACGACCACAGCGGGTTCCTATCAGCTAAAACCAAGAAGAAGAGGCTCCAGTGGGCACACGATCACCAACACTGGACAATTGAGGAGTTGAAAAACAAGCAAAATAACAACGACAAAAAAACGAAAGCACACAGTTCTGTAAGGCAAAACAAACTATACAGAAAACAAGATCCCACAAAACCCCAAAGGAAAATGACCACTTATATATGATCCCCGATCAGAGACAACGATAGACAGCTGCCTCTGATTGGGAACCATACTCAGCAGGTCAGGGCGTGACACTGGAGAATGACTGTGCCGTGCTTACTCTCTCGGACTCTGAAAAGGAATCAGACAATGTGAAAATCCCTGATTTACGTAAAAACATTTTCTTCGAACCAGACATCGTTGTGTCTTCTGATGACAATGGTGGGGGAGAAACGGTGTCTTTGTCACAGAAGAGGTTGACTGAGTTTTGCTATCCGTGGAATGCCCAGTGGAAGCAGAGAGATGGTTGCCAAATGCAGAAAGAGTCCGAAAAGAGAACACAAAAAGAAGGCTGTTGTATAAAACACACATTTTGTCAGAAAGTCGTTTTCATTGCAAGTTAAAGCTGTACTGTTAACTAGCTAGCTAATGTTAACTGGTTGGCTCGCTATCTAACGTTACATGTCTGATCTGTGTATAGTTAATGTTAACTGGTTGGCTCGCTATCTAACGTTACATGTCTGATCTGTGTATAGTTAATGTTAACTGGTTGGCTCGCTATCTAACGTTACATGTCTGATCTGTGTATAGCTAATGTTAACTGGTTGGCTCGCTAGCTAACGTTACATGTATGATCTGTGTATAGTTAATGTTAACTGGTTGGCTCGCTATCTAACGTTACATGTCTGATCTGTGTATAGCTAACGTTAGCTGGCTGGCTCGCTATCTAAGATTACATGTCTGATCTGTGTATAGCTAACGTTAGCTGGCTGGCTCGCTATCTAACATTACATGTCTGATCTGTGTATAGCTAACGTTAGCTGGCTGGCTCGCTATCTAAGATTACATGTCTGATCTGTGTATAGCTAACGTTAGCTGGCTGGCTCGCTAGCTAACGTTACGCGTATGATCTGTGTAGGAGCTCTAGAAAGGGGCCCGAGTTGGAATTCTGAGTTGGATGACCGTTGAAATGGATTTTTCCCAGTTTGAGATCCTAGCTGATTTGAACGCGGGATTAGAGTTGGGATAATGGTTCATTGTTTAGCTAGCTAGCTAGCTACATGTCGAAAACAAAAGACTCCACTATGCCAGTAACCATTTCACTGTACTGTTTACACCTTCTGTGTCCTGTGCATGTGACAAACAAACTTAGATTGTATTTGATATAGTATGTTTACCAGAGACAGTAATGTGAAGAACAACATGACCTGCACCAAAGTCAGATTAGGATGTAGGCCAAGGACTCGATAAAGTTCATTTTTTTACTACTACTTTTTGCCACTACTTTCATCCCTTTTAGTCTCGAAAGCTTTGGTTGTTTAATACACAGTGAATCCTTAAAGAGATGGGTGGGGCTAAAGCTTAAGAGGGTGTGAACGATTCTGCTGAATGGGTGGGGCTAAAGCTTAAGAGGGTGTGAACGATTCTGCTGAATGGGTGGGGCTAAAGCTTAAGAGGGTGTGAACATTCTGCTGAATGGGTGGGGCTAAAGCTTAAGAGGGTGTGAACGATTCTGCTGAATGGGTGGGGCTAAAGCTTAAGAGGGTGTGAACGATTCTGCTGAATGGGTGGGGCTAAAGCTTAAGAGGTGGGGCTAAAGCTTAAGAGGGTGTGAACGATTCTGCTGAATGGGTGGGGCTAAAGCTTAAGAGGGTGTGAACGATTCTGCTGAATGGGTGGGGCTAAAGCTTAAGAGGGTGTGAACGATTCTGCTGAATGGGTGGGGCTAAAGCTTAAGAGGGTGTGAACGATTCTGCTGAATGGGTGGGGCTAAAGCTTAAGAGGGTGTGAACGATTCTGCTGAATGGGTGGGGCTAAAGCTTAAGAGGGTGTGAACGATTCTGCTGAATGGGTGGGGCTAAAGCTTAAGAGGGTGTGAAGATTCTGGAATGGGTGGGGCTAAAGCTTAAGAGGGTGTGAACGATTCTGCTGAATGGGTGGGGCTAAAGCTTAAGAGGGTGTGAATTCTGAATGGGTGGGGCTAAAGCTTAAGAGGGTGTGAACGATTCTGCTGAATGGGTGGGGCTAAAGCTGTAAGAGGGTGTGAACGATTCTGCTGAATGGGTGGGGCTAAAGCTTAAGAGGGTGTGAACGATTCTGCTGAATGGGTGGGGCTAAAGCTTAAGAGGGTGTGAACGATTCTGCTGAATGGGTGGGGCTAAAGCTTAAGAGGGTGTGAACGATTCTGCTGAATGGGTGTGGACAAAGAAGAGCTCTCTGGTAGGTCTACCAAAACACTCACATTCATCTTTCTAAGCAGAATTACATTCTCATTGTTCCTCAACTGCAGTGTATGATATATGTTGTAGCTCTGAGTCTCTAATTTTGTTTAAAAAAAATATACATTTCAAATGTTGCTACATACTGTAGAACATATATTTTAGAGGCTATTTATACAGAAAATTGGTCTTAAACCTGTATTATCCTAAACTGTATTTATAATTATATGACACTATTTTAGGTTGACAATAATTGTGTTACTCAATTTCTGATATATCACATTCCTTACTGTTCTCCAGTTTAAGTAAAATCAGGATTATCCCTCTACTGCCATTCATTCCAATTAGACTGGTTTGGATTTCTCCCTGACCAAGATGGCTGCCATTTTCACCCCGTTCTGGAATTTTGAGGGATTATGACATAATAATTGAATAGGATCTCTATGGGTATACTGCTATGTAATCACCACAGGCATGCACACGAACACCCAAACGCACTGTGTGTGTGGTGTCAGAGTCTGGATCCATCCACTCCCCTGCAGAGGACTGGCACTACTCCAAGAGGTGCTTCTCTTCTCACTGTTGACAATCGGCTCTCTGTTTAACAGACAAACTTTAATCATCTCTCTTCCCCCCCCACCCCACTTCTCACCCCTCCGTCTTCCCCTCACCCCACTACTCACCCCTCCCTCTTCCCCTCACCCCACTACTCAACCCTCCCTCTTCCCCTCACCCCACTACTCACTCCTCCGTCTTCCCCCACCCCACTACTCACTCCTCCGTCTTCCCCCACCCCACTACTCACCCCTCCCTCTTCCCCTCACCCCACTACTCACCCCTCCCTCTTCCCCTCACCCCACTTCTCACCCCTCCGTCTTCCCCCACCCCACTCTCACCCCTCCCTTTCCCCTCACCCCACTACTCACTCCTCCGTCTTCCCCCATCCCACTTCTCACCCCTCCGTCTTCCCCCACCCCACCCCACTACTCACCCCTCCGTCTTCCCCCACCCCACTACTCACCCCTCCCTCTTCCCCTCACCCCACTACTCACTCCTCCGTCTTCCCCCACCCCACTACTCACCCCTCCCTCTTCCCCTCACCCCACTACTCACCCCTCCCTCTTCCCCTCACCCCACTACTCACCCCTCCGTCTTCCCCTCACCCCACTTCCCCCCTCCGTCTTCCCCCACCCCACTACTCACCCCTCCCTCTTCCCCTCACCCCACTACTCACCCCACTACTCACCCCTCCCTCTTCCCCTCACCCCACTACTCACCCCTCCCTCTTCCCCTCACCCCACTACTCACCCCTCCGTCTTCCCCTCACCCCACTTCTCCGTCTTCCCCTCACCCCACTACTCACCCCTCCGTCTTCCCCCACCCCACTACTCACCCCTCCGTCTTCTCCCTCACCCCCTACTCACCCATCCCTCTTCCCCTCACCCCACTTCTCACCCCTCCCTCTTCCCCCCACCCCACTACTCACCCTCCGTCTTCCCCTCACCCCACTTCTCACCCCTCCATCTTCCCCCACCCCACTACTCACCCCTCCCTCTTCCCCCACCCCACTATTCACCCCTCCCTCTTCCCCCACCCCTCCCTCTTCCCCCACCCCACTACTCACCCCTCCCTCTTCCCCCACCCCTACTCACCCATCCCTCTTCCCCCACCCCACTACTCACCCCTCCCTCTTCCACCCCACTACTCAGCCCTCCCTCTTCACCCCACCCCACTACTCACCCCTCGCTCTCCTCTCCCCCCACCCCCTACTGAACAGCTTTCTGTTTTCCCTCTCTCTCTCTCTCTGTTGTAATTGCTATGTCACTGCTGCAGTACCCAGTGGGCAGTGCAGTCTGTTTACCAATAAAGATAGTCTACTCATCATGACATTGCTTTTCCTTCTCGACGTATTGATAAACACTCAGAAGGTGTATAACGTTTCCAGTTCTGTGGGTTTTCTGTAATCCCGTCCAGCTACCCTCTGACTGCGTCCCACCGTCCAGCTACTCTCTGACTGCGTCCCACCGTCCAGCTACTCTCTGACTGCATCCCACCGTCCAGCTACTCTCTGGCTGCGTCCCACCGTCCAGCTACTCTCTGACTGCTCCCACCGTCCAGCTACCCCCACCATCCAGCTACTCTCTGACTGCGTCCCACCGTCCAGCTACTCTCTGACTGCGTCCCACCGTCCAGCTACTCTCTGGCTGCGTCCCACCGTCCAGCTACTCTCTGGCTGCGTCCCACCATCCAGCTACTCTCTGACTGCGTCCCCCCATCCAGCTACTCAATGTGTCCCACCGTCCAGCTACTCTCTGGCTGCGTCCCACCATCCAGCTACTCTCTGACTGCGTCCCACCGTCCAGCTATTCTCTGGCTGCGTCCCACCGTCCAGCTACTCTCTGACTGCGTCCCACCGTCCAGCTATTCTCTGGCTGCGTCCCACCATCCAGCTACTCCTGACTGCGTCCCACCGTCCAGCTACTCTCTGAATGTGTCCCACCGTCCAGCTACTCTCTGGCTGCGTCCCACCATCCAGCTACTCTCTGACTGCGTCCCACCGTCCAGCTATTCTCTGGCTGCGTCCCACCGTCCAGCTACTCTCTGACTGCGTCCCACCGTCCAGCTATTCTCTGGCTGCGTCCCACCGTCCAGCTACTCCTGACTGCGTCCCACCGTCCAGCTACTCTCTGACTGCGTCCCACCGTCCAGCTACTCTCTGACTGCGCCCCACCGTCCAGCTACTCTCTGGCTGCGTCCCACCATCCAGCTACGTCCCACCATCCAGCTACTCTATCGTTACGTCCCAAATTGCACCCTATTCCTTATATAGGGCACTACACTACACTATATAGGTCACTACACGAGGGAATAGGGTGTCATTTGTGACTCAGTCTTTCCCAGATGACTATGATAATTTCTATCCATCAGACATCCGGCTGGAAGGACCAATGAAAGGACATTGAGCCCATTCCCTCTGTAACACTGGGTGAGAGGAGAGAGGGAACGGCTAGTAGCCTAGTGTTGATGGCCACAGGGGAGGAGGAGAAGGAGTAGAGGAGGGGTGAGAAAAGAGGAGAAGAGGAGGACGGGAGGAGAGGAGATGAGAAGAGGGGAGGAGAGGTGAGGAGTGGAGGAGGAGGGAGTAAGAGGAGGGAGGAGAGGAGAAGAATGGAGGAGAGGTGAGGAGTAGAGGAGGAGGGAGGAGAGGAGAGGTGAGGAGAAGGAGGGGGGACCCCTGGTGCCAGTAAAAACAGCCTATTCTCTCTCTGCCTGTCTCCAGCTTTAATGACAGTCTTTTGACTGTCATTTGAGAAGTAGCCATTATGTTATTGAGGGCTTCACGCCTTCACACACTGCTTAAAAAAATAACAAGCTCTGCACGTCGCTATGTCCTGGTTGTCATGGAGATGGTTGCCTCTGGTGTCACCGAACGATACTGTCTCAAGGACTAGAGGAGAGGAACAGGCTTGGTGAGAGAGAGAGAGAGAGAGAGAGAGAGAGAGAGAGACAGAGAGAGAAAAAGAGAGACATATATTTGAAATGTCTTTATTCTTTAGGAACTTCTGTGAGTGTAATGTTTCCCATGCCAATAAATCCCCTTGAATTGAATTGAGAGAGAGAATTCTGTCTGTTTGATATTCACAACGGAACTTTCTGATAGGTTTGCAGAGCCCTGAGTCCTGAAAGAAGAAGGAAAATCACACAACGCTGGACGAAGTTTGTGGGTAACCTATGACCTTCCCAAGGAGCAATGGTGAATACGTCAAGTGAGCCAAGATGGTCCTGCATAGCAGCTCAGGGCTGCAGCCGGAGTCTCCACACACTTGCACACGTTCTTGCACGGAGCCAATGCTTACAACAATCATATACTTTTAAATCTTATGCCGTGGAGTGTACAAGGGCACACTTTTAGAAAAAAAGTGTGGAGAATTGGATTGGGACTCAGCCAAGATCACCTTCATCTTATGCATAACTCTGCCTATTTAGTATTCATTCATTCATTCATTTATAATTGCTACCCCGCAGGCAGGAAGTCCCCTGGGCTTGATCCAAAATGGCGTCTCACCTTCAGCTTGTGCTCATGTTCGTTGTTGACGCGGGTCAGCAGCTGGGCCTTGCGTCGGTTCAGGGCGTCGATGAGGGCGTCACACTGCGCCACCAGACAGGCTTCGAACTCCACGCCGTTCTCCTGCAGGACAGACAGACAGTTAGACAGACAGATATAAAGACAGACAGACAGACAGACAGACAGACAGACAGACAGACAGACAGACAGACAGACAGACAGCTGGGACACAAGGCAGTGTGGATAGACCTTGATGAAAGCATCAAAACAGGCATTAGAAATAATATGCATCATTCCTATGTTTAGAAAACAGGCAAACTCACCAGACGGACAGAAAATGTGAGGAGGTATGTAATCAAGCGTTTCCTAGTAAGAGTGCTGATTTAGGATCAGTTCTACCTTTTTAGTCACAGTAAGATAAGATTACATGGACAAGAGGGCAGCTGATCCTAGAGCAGCTTGATACATACGGTGACTGATCACTGAAAAAACACCAATAGAAAAGGAAGCACTGACAACATGGTGGAGATCAAGGTACACTGTGATGCCAGACCAGAGGCAGACTGCCATGCTGACGACATTTAAATAGGAGTGGGGGAACGAGGGCAGACTACTGGGAAAGGAACAGTCATGGGGAGACTATTGGTAGTCTTTGTAAACTATTTGAAGACAATTTGTAGTTTTTGGAGACTATTTGAAGACTATTTGTAGTTTTTAGAGTCTATCTGAAGACTGTTTGTAGTTTTTAGCGACTATATGAAGACTATTTGTAGTTTTTAGAGACTATATGAAGACTATTTGTAGTTTTTAGAGACTATATGAAAAACTATTTGTAGTTTTTTAGAGACTATCCGAAGACTCTGTAGTTTTTAGAGACTATATGAAAAAACTATTTGTAGTTTTTTAGAGACTATCTGAAGACTATTTGTAGTTTTTAGAGACTATCTGAAGACTATTTGTAGTTTTTAGAGACTATATGAAAGACTTTGTAGTTTTTAGAGACTATCCGAAGACTATTTGTAGTTTTTTGGACTATCTGAAGACTCTTTGTAGTTTTTAGAGACTATATGAAAAACTATTTGTAGTTTTTAGTGATTATCTGAAGACTATTTGTAGTTTTTAGAGACTATATGAAAGACTTTGTAGTTTTTAGAGACTATCCGAAGACCATTTGTAGTTTTTTGGACTATCTGAAGACTTTGTAGTTTTTAGAGACTATCTGAAGACTATTTGTAGTTTTTTGGACTATCTGAAGACTTTGTAGTTTTTAGAGACCACCTGAAGACTATTTGTAGTTTTTAGAGTCTATATGAAGACTATTTGTAGTTTTTAGAGACTATATGAAGACTATTTGTAGTTTTTAGAGACTACATGAAAAACTATTTGTAGTTTTTAGAGACTATATCAAAAACTATTTGTAGTTTTTAGAGACTATATGAAAAACTATATGAAGACTGTTTGTAGTTTTTTAGAGACTATATGAAGACTGTTTGTAGTTTTTAGAGATTATCTGAAGACTTTGTAGGTTTTTAGAGATTATCTGAAGACTATTTGTAGTCTTTAGAGACTATATGAAAAACTATATGAAGACTGTTTGTAGTTTTTAGAGACTATATGAAGACTGTTTGTAGTTTTTAGAGACTATCTGAAGACTATTTGTAGTTTTTAGAAACTATCTGAAGACTGTTTGTAGTTTTTAGAGACTATCTGAAGACTATTTGTAGGTTTTTAGAGACTATATGAAAAACTATATGAAGACTGTTTGTAGTTTTTTAGAGACTATATGAAGACTGTTTGTAGTTTTTAGAGACTATCTGAAGACTATTTGTAGTTTTTAGAAACTATCTGAAGACTGTTTGTAGTTTTTTAGAGACTATCTGAAGACTGTTTGTAGTTTTTTAGACTATCTGAAGACTGTTTGTAGTTTTAAGAGACTATCTGAAGACTGTTTGTAGTTTTTTAGAGACTATCTGAAGACTGTTTGTAATTTTTAGAGACTATCTGAAGACTGTTTGTAGTTTTTTAGAGACTATCTGAAGACTGTTTGTAGTTTTTAGAGACTATCTGAAGACTGTTTGTAGTTTTTAGAGACTATCTGAAGACTGTTTGTAGTTTTTTAGAGACTATCTGAAGACTGTTTGTAGTTTTTAGAGACTATCTGAAGACTGTTTGTAGTTTTTTAGAGACTATCTGAAGACTGTTTGTCGTTTTTTAGAGACTATCTGAAGACTGTTTGTCGTTTTTTAGAGACTATCTGAAGACTGTTTGTAGTTTTTTAGAGACTATCTGAAGACTGTTTGTAGTTTTTTAGAGACTATCTGAAGACTGTTTGTAGTTTTTAGAGACTATCTGAAGACTATTTGTAGTTTTTAGAGACTATATGAAAGACTTTGTAGTTTTTAGAGACTATCCGAAGACTATTTGTAGTTTTTTGGACTATCTGAAGACTCTTTGTAGTTTTTAGAGACTATATGAAAAACTATTTGTAGTTTTTAGTGATTATCTGAAGACTATTTGTAGTTTTTAGAGACTATATGAAAGACTTTGTAGTTTTTAGAGACTATCCGAAGACCATTTGTAGTTTTTTGGACTATCCGAAGACTATTTGTAGTTTTTTGGACTATCTGAAGACTTTGTAGTTTTTAGAGACCACCTGAAGACTATTTGTAGTTTTTAGAGTCTATATGAAGACTATTTGTAGTTTTTAGAGACTATATGAAGACTATTTGTAGTTTTTAGAGACTACATGAAAAACTATTTGTAGTTTTTAGAGACTATATCAAAAACTATTTGTAGTTTTTTAGAGACTATCTGAAGACTGTTTGTAGTTTTTAGAGACTATCTGAAGACTGTTTGTAGTTTTTAGAGATTATCTGAAGACTGTTTGTAGGTTTTTAGAGATTATCTGAAGACTATTTGTAGTTTTTAGAGACTATATGAAAAACTATATGAAGACTGTTTGTAGTTTTTTAGAGACTATCCGAAGACTGTTTGTAGTTTTTAGAGATTATCTGAAGACTGTTTGTAGGTTTTTAGAGACTATCTGAAGACTGTTTGTAGTTTTTAGAGATTATCTGAAGACTATTTGTAGTCTTTAGAGACTATATGAAAAACTATATGAAGACTGTTTGTAGTTTTTTAGAGACTATATGAAGACTGTTTGTAGTTTTTAGAGACTATCTGAAGACTATTTGTAGTTTTTAGAAACTATCTGAAGACTGTTTGTAGTTTTTAGAGACTATCTGAAGACTATTTGTAGGTTTTTAGAGACTATATGAAAAACTATATGAAGACTGTTTGTAGTTTTTTAGAGACTATATGAAGACTGTTTGTAGTTTTTAGAGACTATCTGAAGACTATTTGTAGTTTTTAGAAACTATCTGAAGACTGTTTGTAGTTTTTTAGAGACTATCTGAAGACTGTTTGTAGTTTTTAGAGACTATCTGAAGACTGTTTGTAGTTTTTAGAGACTATCTGAAGACTGTTTGTAGTTTTTTAGAGACTATCTGAAGACTGTTTGTAGTTTTTAGAGACTATCTGAAGACTGTTTGTAGTTTTTTAGAGACTATCTGAAGACTGTTTGTAGTTTTTTAGAGACTATCTGAAGACTGTTTGTAGTTTTTTAGAGACTATCTGAAGACTGTTTGTAGTTTTTAGAGACTATCTGAAGACTGTTTGTAGTTTTTAGAGACTATCTGAAGACTGTTTGTAGTTTTTTAGAGACTATCTGAAGACTGATTGTAGTTTTTTAGAGACTATCTGAAGACTGTTTGTAGTTTTTTAGAGACTATCTGAAGACTGTTTGTCGTTTTTTAGAGACTATCTGAAGACTGTTTGTCGTTTTTTAGAGACTATCTGAAGACTGTTTGTAGTTTTTTAGAGACTATCTGAAGACTGTTTGTAGTTTTTTAGAGACTATCTGAAGACTGTTTGTAGTTTTTAGAGACTATCTGAAGACTGTTTGTAGTTTTTAGAGACTATCTGAAGACTGTTTGTAGTTTTTAGAGACTATCTGAAGACTGTTTGTAGTTTTTAGAGACTATCTGAAGACTGTTTGTAGTTTTTAGAGACTATCTGAAGACTGTTTGTAATGACACCTCATGTTAACCAGAAGTTCTGTTGAAAAAAAGGAAGAAACGAGTGAAACACGTTTTGAGACGTCATTGAGATCTACTGGTTCCATCATGGTGAGGTACCACCACCAGTTGAATACGTGTTCTACGGTGTTCTACAGTGTTCCTCAGTGTTTTACTGTGTTCTACGGTGTTCTACAGTGTTCCTCAGTGTTTTACTGTGTTCTACAGTGTTCTACGGTGTTCTACAGTGTTCTACAGTGTTCCTCAGTGTTCCTCAGTGTTCTACAGTGTTCCTCTGTGTTCTACAGTGTTCTACAGTGTTCTACAGTGTTCCTCAGTGTTCTACAGTGTTCTACAGTGTTCCTCAGTGTTCTACGGTGTTCCTCAGTGTTCTACAGTGTTCCTCAGTGTTCTACGGTGTTCTACAGTGTTCTACGGTGTGTATTATTATCTAGTATTAACCTCAATTATGGCCACCAAACCCAATTCCACCCCTCCTCTCCTCCTCCTCCTCCTCCTCCTCCTCCTCACCTTCAGCGTTCCCCACCCTGATGTCACGAGTAAGGGTCTCCCTGGACCATCAGTGGGCTGTGTGACAAGAAAAGCAATCAGCGTGGACATCTGATCTAACTGATAGAAATATAATGCTTTACTCCTAGGAGGACAGTCAAAATGTCCACCAGAAGGTCCACCAGTTATGACATCATTGACCTGAACGAGGACCCTCGTTCTACTCATTCTATTTCTATAATCTCTTCCCACCCTGTTGTCTGGCCAGCAGCTTAACTCAATCTGTATCAGTGTATCACCATACTATATCAATCTGTATCAGAGTATCACTATACTATATCTATCTGTATCAGAGTATCACTATACTATATCAATCTGTATCAGAGTGTCACCATACTATATCTATCTGTATCAGAGTGTCACCATACTATATCTATCTGTATCAGAGTATCACCATACTATATCTATCTGTATCAGAGTGTCACCATACTATATCTATCTGTATCAGTATCACCATACTATATCTATCTGTATCAGAGTATTACCATACTATATCTATCTGTATCAGTATCACCATACTATATCTATCTGTATCAGAGTATCACTATACTATATCTATCTGTATCAGTATCACCATACTATATCTATCTGTATCAGAGTATCACTATACTATATCTATCTGTTGTTGCCGGGTGACTCTTGAGGCAAAGTTCACAGGTTCTGTACGTGTCAGTAAGCTACAGTTCCTAAAAGATGACATGAGGGGAGGAGCTATGGCTGGGTGAACGTGTAGGAGGGGTTTAGGACGGCATGTGGGAGGGGCTATGAGTGGCTATGGGAGTAGGGGGGAGATGCTTGTAACGGCGAGAGGAGGAACTGGTCCTGCGTCCCAAATGGCACCCTATTCCCTATATAGGGCACTACTTTTGGACAGACTGACAGGCCCTGATGAAAGTAGTGCACTTTATAGGGAATAGGGTGCCATTTGTGATGTACACTATGACAGTGTAGGCAGTACAGTGTGTACCTGGATGTGCTGTACCATGTTCCTCAGCTGAACCAGGAACTCTTTGGCTTCTGTAGCTCGGTCCGACAGGATGTTGAGGGCCTGGGACAGCTGGCCCTGAGGAGGAGAGGACAGAGAGAAAAACATGATCAGAGGACAGAGAGAAAAACATGGCCAGAGGACAGAGAGAAAAACATGATCAGAGGACAGAGAGAAAAACATGGTCAGAGGACAGAGAGAAAAACATGATCAGAGGACAGAGAGAAAAACATGGTCAGAGGACAGAGAGAAAAACATGATCAGAGGACAGAGAGAAAAACATGATCAGAGGACAGAGAGAAAAACATGGTCAGAGGACAGAGAGAAAAACATGATCAGAGGACAGAGAGAAAAACATGATCAGAGGACGGAGAGAAAAACATGATCAGAGGACAGAGAGAAAAACATGGCCAGAGGACAGAGAGAAAAACATGGCCAGAGGACAGAGAGAAAAACATGGCCAGACGACAGAGAGAAAACATGGCCAGACGACAGAGAAAAACATGGCCAGAGGACAGAGAGAAAAACATGGTCAGTATTGGACACATCCACATACATATCCACTGGTAGAAAAAGTAGCCATTATCATACTTGAGGAAAAGTAAAGATCACTTTTATAGAAAATGACTCATACTCAAATACTACTTGAGAAAAAGTCTAAAAGTATTTGGTTTTTAAAGATACTTAAGTATCAAAAGTAAATGTATGAATAATTGAAAATTCCTTATATTAAGAAAATCAGACGGTGCAATTTTCTTTTTCTTTTTTCTTTACGGAGACGGATAGCCAGGGGCAACATTCCAACACTCAGACATCATGTACAAATGAAGCATGTGTGTTTAGTGAGTCCTCCAGATCAGAGGCAGTAGATGACCAGGGTTGTTCTCTGTTTAGTGAGTCCTCCAGATCAGAGGCAGTAGATGACCAGGGTTGTTCTCTGTTTAGTGAGTCCTCCAGATCAGAGGCAGTAGATGACCAGGGTTGTTCTCTGTTTAGTGAGTCCTCCAGATCAGAGGCAGTAGATGACCAGGGTTGTTCTCTGTTTAGTGAGTCCTCCAGATCAGAGGCAGTAGATGACCAGGGATGTTCTCTGTTTAGTGAGTCCACCAGATCAGAGGCAGTAGATGACCAGGGATGTTCTCTGTTTAGTGAGTCCACCAGATCAGAGGCAGTAGATGACCAGGGATGTTCTCTGTTTAGTGAGTCCACCAGATCAGAGGCAGTAGATGACCAGGGATGTTCTCTGTTTAGTGAGTCCACCAGATCAGAGGCAGTAGATGACCAGGGATGTTCTCTGTTTAGTGAGTCCACCAGATCAGAGGCAGTAGATGACCAGGGTTGTTCTCTGTTTAGTGAGTCCTCCAGATCAGAGGCAGTAGATGACCAGGGTTGTTCTCTGTTTAGTGAGTCCTCCAGATCAGAGGCCGTAGGGATGATGACCAGGGATGTTCTCTGTTTAGTGAGTCCTCCAGATCAGAGGCCGTAGGGATGATGACCAGGGATGTTCTCTGTTTAGTGAGTCCTCCAGATCAGAGGCAGTCGGGATGACCAGGGATGTTCTCTGTTTAGTGAGTCCTCCAGATCAGAGGCAGTAGGGATGATGACCAGGGATGTTCTCTTGATAAGTGTGTGAATTGGACCATTTTCCTGTCCTGATAAGCATTCCATAATGTAACGAGTACTTTTAGGTGTCAGGGAAAATGTACGTAGTAAAAAGTACAGTATTTTCTTTAGGAAAGGGGGATACCTAGTCAGTTGTACAACTGAATGTATTCAACTGAAATGTGCCTTTCGCATTTAACCCAACCCCTCTGAATCAGAGAGGTGCGGGGGGGAGCTACCTTAAATCGTCTGTGTCAACGAAAACATGTTCTATCATAGTAGCTCAAAATGGATCAGAAATTACTACTCTGCTTCGCTCTTTGCATTTTTGATTTTTGTTCTTCCTCCTCCTTGTACCCCTATTTTTACAGTACTGGACCCTGCATCTCACAAACCTGTCCTTTGTCTCTGTGATACTGTAATCCTTGTTCTTTGTTGATATGAACCTGCAACCAGTCAAAATCTATTGAGCAGTCAGTACTGTTAATAAATGGAAAGCACAATGTTCAGGGCCATACAATTCATCCATTGTACAGTATACAGCCTACAATGCACTGTACTACAGTATCCATTCTCAGACTTTCTCCTTCCCACCTTCAACAACCTGTTTGCTCTCTGAACTGGCTTATATTGGTTGTGTCGCAGCATTTGAAACAGGTTAAATCCATTTTGAGTGGTTGTGTTCAATCAATGACATATGTTCTCTATTTGTATTTGATTGTTGCCACTTGTGTTTACCAGTATGGATGACATGTGCATTAGAGTGCAGAATGAGTTTAGAGTTTTGCTGAAAAGTCTAAGTGAGACCTGCAAACTGTGTTTTACCATGTGAAATGGTTTAAGGTATCGACAACAGACTGTATAATTAGCTAAATGAGTCCAGGCAACTGAGGACTTTGTTCAGCCAATGGGTTTTAGTGTTTTAGCAACTGAGGACTTTGTTCAGCCAATGGGTTTTAGTGTTTTAGCAACTGAGGACTTTGTTCAGCCAATGGGTTTTAGTGTTTTAGCAACTGAGGACTTTGTTCAGCCAATGGGTTTTAGTGTTTTAGCAACTGAGGACTTTGTTCAGCCAATGGGTTTTAGTGTTTTAGCAACTGAGGACTTTGTTCAGCCAATGGGTTTTAGTGTTTTAGCAACTGAGGACTTTGTTCAGCCAATGGGTTTTAGTGTTTTAGCAACTGAGGACTTTGTTCAGCCAATGGGTTTTAGTAACTGAGGACTTTGTTCAGCCAATGGGTTTTAGTGTTTTAGCAACTGAGGACTTTGTTCAGCCAATGAGTTTTAGTGTTTTAGCAATTGAGAAAAACTGTAAATAGATTATAAACAAAAGTGAAATATATATATATTTTATTAACAGTAAACATTACACTCACAAAAGTTTCAAAAGAATAAAAGACATTTCTAATGTCATATTATGTGCAAATAGTTAAAGTACTAAAGGGAAAATGAATAAGCATAAATATTTTTTCGTCAATGGTTGCAGTTTTCTCGTGTCAACAGGTCCAAAGATATTGCTGCTTTGATGGCAAACTGTGGTATTTCACCCAATAGATATGGGAGTTTATCAAAATTGGGTTTGTTTTTGAATTCTTTGTGGATCTGTGTAATCTGAGGGAAATATGTGTCTCTAATGTGGTCATACGTTTGGCAGGAGGTTAGGAAGTGCAGCTCAGTTTCCACCTCCTTTTGTGGGCAGTGTGCACATAGCCTGTCTTCTCTTGAGAGCCATGTCTGCCTTCGGTGGCCTTTCTCAATAGCAAGGCTATGCTCACTGAGTCTGTACATAGTCAAAGCTTTCCTTAAGTTTGGGTCAGTCACAGTGGTCAGGTATTCTGCCACTGTGTACTCTCTACTTAGAGACAAATAGCATTCTGGTTTGCTCAGTTTTTTTGTTAATTCTTTCCAATGTGTCAAGTAATTATCTTTTTGTTTTCTCATGAATTGGTTGGGTGTAATTGTGTTGCTGTCCTGGGTCTCTGTGGGGTCTGTTTGTGTTTGTGAATTAAGCCCCAGGACCAGCTTGCTCTTCCCCAATTTCTTCTCTGTAGGTGATGGCTTTGTTATGGAAGATTTGGGAATCACTCCCTTTTAGATGTTTGTTTTCTGGATTTGATAATTTAGCGGGTATATCTATCTATCTATATATCTATATATCTATCTATCTATCTATCTATCTATCTATCTATCTATCTATCTATCTATCTATCTATCTATCTATCTATCTATCTATCTATCTATCTATCTATCTATCTATCTATCTATCTATCTATCTATCTATCTATCTATCTATCTATCTATCTATCTATCTATCTATCTATCTATCTATCTATCTATCTATCTATCTATCTATATACCTATCTATCTATCTATCTATCTATATACCTATCCTATCTATCTATCCTATCTATCTATCTATCTATCTATCTATCTATCTATCTATCTATCTATCTATCTATCTATCTATCTATCTATCTATCTATCTATCTATCTATCTATCTATCTATCTATCTATCTATCTATCTATCTATCTATCTATCTGTCTATCTATCTGTCTATCTGTCAATCAAAACATCATTGAGAACATCATTGAGATTAGTCACATGGAGTCTGTGTCGACCCTCGACAGAGGAGGAGTTGAATGATTGTTGTTTCTGTCTCTTTACCACCCTGGGGACAGAGAGGGCTGAGCTTGGTGCCCTCTACACTCTTTCTGATGTGTTCCATATCCTGACATAACAGGAAATGCCTCTGCTTTAGCTGACACACAGACCTCCTTGTTTGGATAACGGGGGTCGGGGTAGGGGGATGGTGGGGGTCGAGTCCATAAAATTGGAGCTGTGTGAACAGAGGGGTTTATGGAGTGAGGGGTAGCAGCCTGTACACACACACACACACACACACACACACACACACACACCTAACACCAACCCTGGGAAAGTTTTGCGGTTGAGTGAACTGACTGGAGATCAGCCAAGTGGAGACGTGTTATCTTTCAGGAGGACTGATGTGGAATAGAGAGGGTAACTCTGCTTCGACCAGTCAGAACACAATCCTCTAGTCTAGGAGCAAATCAAGACATTACTACAGACCCGGATTAATTCCCGGGCTGTGCCACAACCGGCCTTGGCAGGAAGTCCCATAGGACGGCGCACAATGGAAGCCAAAATAGGTTTTCTAAAACAATGAGGACTCGGTATGTTGTGGGTCTCCACTGTTTTGTGTGTTCACTCCTGTTGTGTGTTCTTCTCCTGTCGTGTGTTCTTCTCCTGTTGTGTGTTCTTCTCCTGTTGTGTGTTCTTCTCCTGTTGTGTGTTCTTCTCCTGTCGTGTGTTCTTCTCCTGTCGTGTTCTTCTCCTGTCGTGTTCTTCTCCTGTCGTGTGTTCTTCTCCTGTCGTGTGTTCTTCTCCTGTCGTGTGTTCTTCTCCTGTCGTGTGTTCTTCTCCTGTTGTGTGTTCTTGTCTCCTGTCGTGTGTTCTTCTTCTCCTGTCGTGTTCTTCTCCTGTTGTGTGTTCTTCTCCTGTCGTGTGTTCTTCTCCTGTTGTGTTCTTCTCCTGTCGTGTGTTCTTCTCCTGTCGTGTGTTCTTCTCCTGTCGTGTGTTCTTCTCCTGTCGTGTGTTCTTCTCCTGTCGTGTGTTCTTCTCCTGTCGTGTGTTCTTCTCCTGTTGTGTTCTTCTCCTGTCGTGTTCTTCTCCTGTCGTGTGTTCTTCTCCTGTCGTGTGTTCTTCTCCTGTCGTGTGTTCTTCTCCTGTCGTGTTCTTCTCCTGTCGTGTGTTCTTCTCCTGTCGTGTGTTCTTCTCCTGTCGTGTGTTCTTCTCCTGTCGTGTTCTTCTCCTGTCGTGTTCTTCTCCTGTTGTGTTCTTCTCCTGTTGTGTGTTCTTCTCCTGTTGTGTTCTTCTCCTGTTGTGTTCTTCTCCTGTCGTGTGTTCTTCTCCTGTCGTGTGTTCTTCTCTTCTCCTGTCGTGTGTTCTTCTCCTGTGTTCTTCTCCTGTCGTGTTCTTCTCCTGTCGTGTGTCTTCTCCTGTCGTGTGTTCTTCTCCTGTCGTGTTCTTCTCCTGTTGTGTTGTGTTCTTCTCCTGTCGTGTGTTCTTCTCCTGTCGTGTTCTTCTCCTGTCGTGTGTTCTTCTCCTGTCGTGTGTTCTTCTCCTGTCGTGTGTTCTTCTCCTGTCGTGTGTTCTTCTCCTGTTGTGTTCTTCTCCTGTTGTGTGTTCTTCTCCTGTCGTGTGTTCTTCTCCTGTCTTCTCCTGTGTGTTCTTCTCCTGTCGTGTGTTCTTCTCCTGTCGTGTGTTCTTCTCCTGTCGTGTGTTCTTCTCCTGTCGTGTGTTCTTCTCCTGTCGTGTGTTCTTCTCCTGTCGTGTGTTCTTCTCCTGTCGTGTGTTCTTCTCCTGTCGTGTGTTCTTCTCCTGTCGTGTTCTTCTCCTGTCGTGTTCTTCTCCTGTTGTGTGTTCTTCTCCTGTCGTGTGTTCTTCTCCTGTTCTTCTTCCTGTTGTGTGTTCTTCTCCTGTCGTGTGTTCTTCTCCTGTCGTGTGTTCTTCTCCTGTCGTGTGTTCTTCTCCTGTCGTGTTCTTCTCCTGTTGTGTGTTCTTCTCCTGTCGTGTGTTCTTCTCCTGTCGTGTGTTCTTCTCCTGTCGTGTGTTCTTCTCCTGTCGTGTTCTTCTCCTGTCGTGTGTTCTTCTCCTGTCGTGTGTTCTTCTCCTGTCGTGTTCTTCTCCTGTTGTGTGTTCTTCTCCTGTCGTGTGTTCTTCTCCTGTTGTGTTCTTCTCCTGTCGTGTGTTCTTCTCTTGTCGTGTGTTCTTCTCTTGAGGTCATAGGCATAGATAATGCCAAGAGTGTGCAAAGCTGTCATCAAGGCAAAGGGTGGCTACTTTGAATAATCTCAAACATAAAATATATTTTGATTTGTTTAACACTTTTCTGGTTACTACATGATTCCATATGTGTTATTTCATAGTTTTGATGTCTTCACTATTATTCTACAATGT
>NC_056439.1:50982769-50987769 GCF_018296145.1 Oncorhynchus tshawytscha | reverse complement strand
CACCCTTTCAGCCTTCCTTCCTTTGTTTCTCTTTTTCAATTCTGTTTCTGTCCCTGACTTGTTCCTCTCCTTCTCTGCATCAATGCAGGTCGGTCAGGGTGCAGGTCAGTCAGGGTGCAGGTCGTTCAGGGTGCAGGTCGGTCAGCGTGCAGGTCGGTCAGGGTGCAGGTCGGTCAGGGTGCAGGTCGGTAAGGGTGCAGGACCGTCAGGGTGCAGGTCGGTCAGGGTGCAGGTCGGTCAGCGTGCAGGTCGGTCAGGGTGCAGGTCCGTCAGGGTGCAGGACCGTCAGGGTGCAGGTCGGTCAGGGTGCAGGTCGGTCAGCGTGCAGGTCGGTCAGGGTGCAGGTCCGTCAGGGTGCAGGTCGGTCAGGGTGCAGGTCGGTCAGCGCGCAGGTCGGTCAGGGTGCAGGTCGGTCAGGGTGCAGCTCGGTCACGGTGCAGCTCGGTCAGGGTGCTGGTTGGTCAGGGTGCAGGTCGGTCAGGGTGCAGGTCGGTCAGGGTGCTGTTGCCTTGTTAACAGTGGCTGTGCATCGTAGAGTAGCATCCGATCTGTCACACTGCTGAAACAAAGCTGAATTGATTGTCTGGATGTGTTTTTCAATAGTGTCGGATGAAACCAACACAGTAGAATCAATGAAATCCTACAACTAGTGAGGTCTGGCTGCTCAACAACCTGCCCACTTGACTCCATCCTCTCCTCCCTTCTCTATCCTCTCCTGCCTTCTCCATCCTCTCCTCCCTCCCCTCCTCCCTTCTCCATCCTCTCCTCCCTTCTCCATCCTCTCCTGCCTTCTCCATCCTCTCCTCCCTTCTCCATCCTCTCCTGCCTTCTCCATCCTCTCCTCCATCCTCTCCTCCCTCCTCCATCCTCTCCTCCCTTCTCCATCCTCTCCTCCCTCCTCCATCCTCTCCTCCCTTCTCCATCCTCTCCTCCCTTCTCCATACTCTCCTCCATCCTCTCCTCCCTTCTCCATCCTCTCCTCCCTTCTCCATCCTCTCCTGCCTTCTCCATCCTCTCCTCCCTTCTCCATCCTCTCCTGCCTTCTCCATCCTCTCCTCCATCCTCTTCCCTCCTCCATCCTCTCCTCCCTTCTCCATCCTCTCCTCCCTCCTCCATCCTCTCCTCCCTTCTCCATCCTCTCCCTCCCCTTCTCCATACTCTCCTCCATCCTCTCCTCCTTCTCCATCCTCTCCTCCCTCCTCCATCCTCTCCTCCCTTCTCCATCCCCTCCTCCCTTCTCCATCCTCTCCTCCCTCCTCCATCCTCTCCTCCCTTCTCCATCCTCTCCTCCCTCCTCCATCCTCCATCCTCTCCTCCCTCCCTTCTCCCTCCTCTCCTCCCTTCTCCATCCTCTCCTCCCTCCTCCATCCTCTCCTCCATCCTCTCCTCTATCCTCTCCTCTATCCTCTCCTCCCTTCTCCATCCTCTCCCCCTCCTCCCTCCTCTCCTCCATCCTCTCCTCCATCCTCTCCTCCCTCCTCCATCCTCTCCTCCCTCCTCCATCCTCTCCTCCCTTCTCCATCCTCTCCATCCTCTCCTCCCTCCTCCATCCTCTCCTCCCTCCTCTCCTCCCTCCCTTCTCCATCCTCTCCTCCCTCCTCCATCCTCTCCTCCCTCCTCTCCTCCCTTCTCCATCCTCTCCTCCCTTCTCCATCCTCTCCTCCCTTCTCCATCCTCTCCTCCCTCTCTCCTCTCCTCCCTCCTCCATCCTCTCCTCCCTCCTCTCCTCCCTCCCTTCTCCATCCTCTCCTCCCTCCTCCATCCTCTCCTCTCCTCCCTCCTCCATCCTCTCCTCCCTCCTCCAGACCATCTCTGGAGACCGTCTCATTCCTCACTTCCCTCATCAACTCGTCCCTGACCACCGGCTGCATCCCCTCTGTCAAAATGAACCCTCCTCAAGAAACCAACACTTGACTGATCTGACGTCAAAAACTACAGACCTGTATCACTTCTTTCTTTTCTTTCAAAAACACTTAAGTGCTGGATCTACAGCGCCACATTCAGCGCTACATTCAGAAAGTATTCAGATCCCTTGACTTTTTCCACATTTTATTACGTTACAGCTTTATTCTAAAATTGATTTTTTTTGAAAGCCTCAATCTAAACACAATACCCCATAATGACATCCCAATACCCCATAATGACATCCCAATACCCCATAATGACATCACTATACCCCATAATGACATCACTATACCCCATAATGACATCACTATACCCCATAATGACATCACAATACCCCATAATGACATCCCAATACCCCATAATGACATCCCAATACCCCATAATGACATCCCAATACCCCATAATGACATCCCAATACCCCATAATGACATCACTATACCCCATAATGACATCACTATACCCCATAATGACATCACAATACCCCATAATGACATCACAATACCCCATAATGACATCCCAATACCCCATAATGACATCACTATACCCCATAATGACATCACTATACCCCATAATGACATCACAATACCCCATAATGACATCCCAATACCCCATAATGACATCACTATACCCCATAATGACATCACACTACCCCATAATGACATCACAATACCCCATAATGACATCCCAATACCCCATAATGACATCCCAATACCCCATAATGACATCACTGTACCCCATAATGACATCACACTACCCCATAATGACATCACAATACCCCATAATGACATCACTATACCCCCCCATAATGACATCACAATACCCCATAATGACATCACAATACCCCATAATGACATCACACTACCCCATAATGACATCACAATACCCCATAATGACATCACTATACCCCATAATGACATCACTATACCCCATAATGACATCACAATACCCCATAATGACATCACAATACCCCATAATGACATCACTATACCCCATAATGACATCACTATACCCCATAATGACATCACTATACCCCATAATGACATCACTATACCCCATAATGACATCACTATACCCCATAATGACTTCACTATACCCCATAATGACATCACAATGCCCCATAATGACATCACTATACCCCATAATGACATCACAATACCCCATAATGACATCACTATACCCCATAATGACATCACTATACCCCATAATGACATCACAATACCCCATAATGACATCACTATACCCCATAATGACATCACAATACCCCATAATGACATCACAATACCCCATAATGACATCACAATACCCCATAATGACATCCCAATACCCCATAATGACATCCCAATACCCCATAATGACATCCCAATACCCCATAATGACATCACTATACCCCATAATGACAAAGTGAAAACATGTTTTTAGAAATGTTTGCTAATTTAAAAAAAAATTCTAACAGAAATACCTTATTTACAAGTATTCAGACTCTTTGCTATGAGACTCTAAATTGAGGTCAGATGCATCATGTTTCCATTGATCATCTTTGAGATGTTTCTACAACTTGACTGGAGTCCACCTGTGGTAAATTCAATTGATTGGACATGATTTGGAAAGGCACACACCTGTCTATATAAGGTCCCACAGTTGACAGCGTATGTCAGAGCAAATGAATTATCTTTAGAGCTCAGAGACAGGATTGTGTTGAGGCACAGATCTGGGGAAGGGTACCAACACATGACAGCAGCATTGAAGGTCCCCAAGAACATTCCATTATTCTTAAATTGAGGAAGTTTAGAACCACCAAGACCATTTTATCAATTTTAGAACAAGGCTGTAACGTAACAAAATGTGAGAAAAGTCAAGGGGTCTGAATACTTTTCGAAGGCAATGTATGTCTGCACCACATGCTCTCACTACTGATGTCCCCCAGGGCTTGGTTCTAGGCCCTCTCCTCTTCTCTCTATACACCAAGTCACTCAGCTCCATCATATCCTCACATGGTCTCTCCTATCATTGCTATGCAGATGACACTCAACTACTTTTCTCCTTCCATCCCCCTCTGACACCCAAGTGGTGACACGCATCTTTGCGTGCCTGGCAGATATCTCCACTTGGTTGCCAGCCTACCCAACCTCAAGCTCAACCTGGACAAGACAGAGCTGGCGTGACCCTGGACAACAACATTTCAAATTTTGGAACATAAGACTGAAAAGAGACGGTGTGTCACAATTTAGTGTATCCTGCATGCACAAACCATGTGGAATTCTGGGTCTCTGGTAGCGTGTGGAACTGCTGATCTTCAGTCAAGACCACAGAGTTAATTTCAACCTTATGCTGCCCTTCATTCCCTTTACTTTTTGGCCTTTGACATGGATCACCCCAGAGAACACTGCTACTCCAGCTGCTCTCTCTTCATCTGACTAAGTTTTCTCTCATGGTCCAAGAGCATCTGGTCGTTGGCAAAATGGCAAACGTGAATCATATTATCATGTCAAGCATGCCTTTGCACATCTAACTGTAGATTTTCTATTTTCTCCCTCTCTCACCTGTCCATCTGCTCTCTCACCTGTCCATCTGCTCTCTCACCTGTCCATCTGCTCTCTCACCTGTCCATCTGCTCTCTCACCTGTCCATCTGCTCTCTCACCTGTCCATCTGCTCTCTCACCTGTCCATCTGCTCTCTCACCTGTCCATCTGCTCTCTCACCTGTCCATCTGCTCTCTCACGTGTCCATCTGCTCTCTCACGTGTCCATCTGCTCTCTCACCTGTCCATCTGCTCTCTCACCTGTCCATCTGCTCTCTCACCTGTCCATCTGCTCTCTCACCTGTCCATCTGCTCATTTCTCCTATGTGATTTTCTACTTTCTCCCCCTCTCACTTGTCCATCTGCTCTCTCACCTGTCCATCTGCTCATTTCTCATGTGATTTTCTATTTTCTCCCCCTCTCACTTGTCCATCTGCTCTCTCACCTGTCCATCTGCTATCCCACTTGTCCATCTGCTCTCTCACCTGTCCATCTGCTCTCTCACCTGTCCATCTGCTCTCTCACCTGTCCATCTGCTCTCTCACCAGTCCATCTGCTCTCTCACCTGTCCATCTG